>NC_092090.1:64046098-64346098 GCF_045679555.1 Salvelinus alpinus
GAGGGGGAGAAAGAGGGTGAATGACAGCAGGAGAGAGAGAGGGTGAATGACAGCAGGAGAGAGAGGGTGAATGACAGAGGGGGAGAGAGGGTGAATGACAGAGGGGGAGAGAGAGGGTGAATGACAGCAGGAGAGAGAGAGGGTGAATGACAGAGGGAAAGAGAGAGGGTGAATGACAGAGGGAAAGAGAGAGGGTGAATGACAGCAGGAGAGAGAGGGTGAATGACAGAGGGGGAGAGAGAGGGTGAATGACAGCAGGAGAGAGAGAGGGTGAATGACAGAGGGAAAGAGAGAGGGTGAATGACAGAGGGAAAGAGAGAGGGTGAATGACAGCAGGAGAGAGAGGGTGAATGACAGCAGGAGAGAGAGGGTGAATGACAGAGGGAGAGAGAGGATGAATGACAGAGGGGGAGAGAGAGGGTAAATGACAGCAGGAGAGAGAGGGTGAATGACAGCAGGAGAGAGAGGGTGAATGACAGAGGAGGAGAGAGAGGGTGAATGACAGCAGGAGAGGGAGAGGGTGAATGACAGCAGGAGAGGGAGAGGGTGAATGACAGCAGGAGAGAGGGTGAATAACAGAGGGAGAGAGAAGGTGAATGACAGCAGGAGAGAGAGAGGGTGAATGACAGCAGGAGAGAGAGGGTGAATGACAGAGGGAGAGAGAGAGGGTGAATGACAGAGGGAGAGAGAGAGGGTGAATAACAGAGGGGAGAGAGAGGGTGAATGACAGCAGGAGAGAGACAGGGTGAATGACAGCAGGAGAGAGAGAGGGTGAATGACAGAGGGAGAGAGAGAGGGTGAATGACAGAGGGAGAGAGAGAGGGTGAATGACAGAGGGAGAGAGAGAGGGTGAATGACAGAGGGAGAGAGAGAGGGTGAATGACAGAGGGAGAGAGAGAGGGTGAATGACAGCGGGAGAGAGAGAGAGGGTGAATGACAGAGGGAGAGACAGGGTGAATGACAGAGGGGGAGAGAGAGGGTGAATGACAGAGGGAGAGAGAGGGGGTGAATGACAGAGGGAGAGAGAGAGGGTGAATGACAGAGGGAGAGAGAGAGAGGGTGAATGACAGAGGGAGAGAGAGGGTGAATGACAGAGGGAGAGAGAGAGGAAGAAAGATGTGCTTTTTTCAGACTGAAAAGTTGAACATAAACACAGCTGGGTGTAATATTAGAGCATTTATTGGCTGCATCTTAATTATTGCTTTGACTCCGAGTCAACTGCCAGGGACTGTTGTGTATACATAAATGTGCAGTTGACAGATTATCTGAATGTAGCCATGCTTTTTAGGGCGGTGTTCACTCAAAAACATGGCAACGGTGACAAGCGTAAGGGCTGTATTCAAAGGCGGCACTGTGAGGGTGAGCTGGTGAAGTGTTCTGATTACACATCCAGTTGGTGGTGTATGGAGCAAATCTAGCATATACCAACCTTTATCGGCAGGGCCGTCCCTAGCCTTTTGGGGGCCCTAAGCAAGATTTGGTTGTGGGCCCCCCTTCTCATGGCAAAACATTTCAGTTTTAAAGTTAGTTTTCTGCAATTTTACACATTTTAGCCCCGGGGTGGATATAGGGTTAGCATGGGGGTTATGGTTAGGGTTAGGTTTAGGTTTAACATCAGATTTTATGACTTTGTGGCTGTGTCAGCTAGTGACCACTCTGCAGAGCTGCCTCCAGAACAAGATCCATGACAAAAAAACACTAGCGAGCCACCAAGTTTCAACGAGAAAACATCTAGCACAACAAACTAAACCCTGCTCTGCTCTTTCCAACTGCATGTTCTTGGTAGAAGATTGAAGTCATTTGCCAACTACAATGTTACCCCCATCCCCCATTTTCTGTTTTTGTGAATCAATGCTTTAGGCAATGTGTGTTTTTCCAAATGACTTCATCATTGTGGACAAGCTCAACTCATCATTACCCATTGTATTCCTTCCAGATGCTTTCAGAGATACATTCATCTTTTGGGGATGTATTCACGGATTGTTCGATGAAACTTGTGCGCCTTTGTGCCTTCTCAACGTGTTTATGCATAGCTCTAGCTGGATGCCATGTTCTGGGCTGCTGCATTATGTACTGAATGTTATAAAACATATTGTGATGAGAGGGAATGCAGGGATAAATACAGGGCCACTGAAATGTGGATAACGTAAATAACGTTGCTGAATTGAAGTATTTTTGCACAAATGAGGTTTTTGCCTCTTCCCCCCACCCCTCAACCTTCTTTTTGGACCAAGCTTAACATTTACAGCTTGAACTAGAAAGGGAAAAGCAGAAACCATGTGTCTGATATTTGGAGTGTGTGTATGTCTTTGTGTAAGTGAGTGGGCAAAATCTGATTGTATACCATGACGATAGTCAAAGCTAGCAAAATGTTCTCCCTGAATTTTGATTCTAACTTGAACAGTATTTAGTGTATATACTCTCTCTCTCTCTCTCTCTCTCTCTCTCTCTCTCTCTCTGAGTGCCAGTTGAGTGTCCCATCTATCATCATACCAAATGATGTAAATATGTATGACATGATTACAGTAAAATAATGCGTGAATAGAAGTGAATAGAACTCCCATAAAAAAGTGTCTCTGCTTTGCCAGCCCCACCGCATCCAATAACTAGATATCAAATAATGACACAAAGTAGATGGATTCACTGCTACAGACCATCTGAAACTGGGAAGTATAGGTCCACACGAGAAAGTGACGTTCTCAATGAAAGTCACGGAATCCGGGTACGGAAGCAATCTTTCCCCATTGAAAGCAGTTCAGCCAAGCAGTAACGACACACATATTTCTGGTACTACAGTATAACTGAATTAAACCTCCCGTCCAAAATGTATACAGCACCAGTCAAAAGTTTAGACACACCTACTCATTCAAAGGTTTTTCATTATTTTGACTATTTTCTACTTAGTAGAATAATAGTGAAGATATCAAAACTATGAAATAACACATATGTAATCATGTAGTAAACAAAAAAGTGTTAAACACATCAACATGTATTTTATATTTGAGATTATTCAAATTAGACACCCTTTGACTTGATGACAGATTTTCACAATCTTGGCATTCTCTCAACCAGCTTGATATGGAATGCTTTTCCAACAGTTTTGAAAGAGTTTCCACATATTCTGAGCAATGTTGACACAAACTCAAACCATCTTAATGGGGTTGAGGTCAGGGGATTGTGGAGGCTAGGTCATCTGATGCAGCACTCCATCACTCACCTTCTTGGGCATATAGCCCTTGCACAGACTGGAGATGTGTTGGGTCAAATCAAATCAAAGTTGATTTGTCACGTGCGTCGAATACAACAGTGAAATGCTTACTAACTAACAGTGCAAAACAGTATTAGGTGAACAATAGATAAGTAAAGAAATAAAAACAACAAGAACAACAAGAAATAAAAAAGACAGTGAAAAATAACAGTAGTGAGTCTATATACAGTAGCGAGGCTATATACAGACACCGGTTAGTCGGGCTGATTGAGGTAGTATATACATGTAGGTATGGTTAAAGTGACTATGCATATATGACAAACAGAGAGTAGCAGAAGTGTAAAAGAGCGGTTGGCGGGTGGTGGGTGGCGGGACACAATGCAGATAGTCCGGGTAGCCAGTGTAAGGGGGCACCGGTTAGTCGGGGAAATTGAGGTAGTATGTAGAGTTGAAGTCGGAAGTTTACATACACTTAGGTTAGAGTCATTAAAACTTATTTTACAACCACTCCACAAAATTCTTGTTAACAAATTATAGTTTTGGCAAGTCGGTTAGGACATCTACTTTGTGCATGACACAAGTAATTTTTCCAACAATTGTTTACAGACAGATTATTTCACTTATAATTCACTGTATCACAATTCCAGTGGGTCAGAAGTTTACATAAACTAAGTTGACTGTGCCTTTAAATAGCTTGGAATATTCCAGAAAATTATGTCATGGCTTTAGAAGCTTCTGATAGGCTAATTGACATCATTTGAGTCAACTGGAGGTGTACCTGTGGATGTATTTCAAGGCCTACCTTCAAACTCAGTGCCTCTTTGCTTGGCATCATGGGAAAATCAAAAGAAATCAGCCAAGACCTCAGAAAAAAAGTCTCCACAAGTCTGATTCATCCTTTGGAGCAATTTCCAAATGCCTGAAGGTACCATGTTCATCTGTACAAACAATAGTATGCAAGTATAAACACCATGGGACCACGCAGCCGTCATACTGCTCAGGAAGGAGACGCGTTCTGTCTCCTAGAGATGAACCTACTTTGGTGCGAAAAGTGCAAATCAATCCCAGAACAACAGCAAAAGACCTTGTGGAGATGCTGGAGGACACAGGTATAAAAGTATCTATATCCACAGTAAAACGAGTCCTATTCCGACATAACCTGAAATGCCGCTCAACAAGGAAGAAGTCACTGCTCCAAAACCACCATAAAAAAGCCAGACTATGGTTTTCAACACCACATGGGGACAAAGATCGGACTTTTTGGAGAAATGTCCTCTGGTCTGATGAAACAAAAATAGAACTGTTTGACATGATGACCATCGTTATGTTTGGAGGAAAAAGGGAGAGGCTTGCAAGTCGAAGAACACCATCCCAATCGTGAAGCACAGGGGGTGGCAGCATCATGTTGTGGGGGTGCTTTGCTGCATGAGGGGCTGCTTTGCTGCAGGAGGGGCTGGTGCACTTCACAAAATAGATGGCTTCATGAGGAGGAAAATTATGTGAATATATTGAAGCAACATCTCAAGACATCAGTCAGGAAGTTAAAGCTTGGTCACAAATGGGTCTTCCAAATGAACAATGACCCCAAGCATACTTCCAAAGTTGTGGCAAAATGGCTTAAGGACAACAAAGTCAAGGTATTGGAGTGGCCATCACAAAGCCCTGACCTCAACCCTGTGGTCAGAACTGAAAAAGCGTGTGCGAGCAAGGACGTCAACAAACCTGACTCAGTTACACCAGCTCTGTCAGGAGGAATGGGCCAAAATTCACCCAACTTATTGTGGGAAGCTTGTGTAAGGCTACCCGAAATGTTTGACCCAAGTTAAGCAATTTAAGGCAATGCTACCAAATACTAATTGAGTGTGTGTAAACTTCTGACCCACTGGGAATGTGATGAAAGAAAGAAATGCTGAAATAAATAATTCTCTCAACTATTATTCTGACATTTCACAGTCTTAAAATAAAGTGGTGATCCTACCTGACCTAAGACAGGGAATTTTTACTAGGATTAAATGTCAGGAATTGTGACAAACTGAGTTTAAATGTATTTGGCTAAGGTGTATGTAAACTTCTGACTTCAACTGTAGATTTGAGGAGGAAAAACTACTTGAAAATGAGGAGTCTGTACAGTGCTGCATTTGTAAACAAGACAAACATAATTAGCATCTAGAGAACCACGTCTGGGTGTGCTCTGCCTCATATTTATAGACTCTCTCTATCTCTGATTGGGAAGCCAGCAGGCTATTGTTTGTAGAGAATTGTTTTGTAGAATAGAGAGGAGAGAGTCAGAGTTGGTTGTATGTAAAACATTGGTATTGTCTAAAACTGGTCTACAGTGCACTGGAGAACATCTCATATAGCTCACACACAAGCAGTTGGAATCATGTAGTAACCAAAAAAGTCTTATATATTATATTCAAATATATTCAAAGTAGCCACCCTTTGCCTTGATGATGTTTTTTCCTAGCCACCGTGCTTCTGCATCTGCACTGCTTGCTGTTTGAGGTTTTAGGCTGAGTTTCTGTATAGCACTTTGTGACATCGGCAGATGTAAAAAGGGCTTTATAAATACATTTGATTGATTGATGAAAGCTTTGCACACTCCATCAAGCACTATGATGAAACTGGCTCTCATGAGGATCGCCACAAGTAAGGAAGACCAGGAGTTACTTTTGCTGCAGAGGATACGTTCATTAGAGATACCAGCCTCAGAAATTGCAGCCCAAATAAATGCTTCACAGAGTTCAAGTAACAGACACATCTCAACATCAACCGTTCAGAGGAGACTGCGTGAATCAGGCCTTCATGGTTGAATTGCTGCAAATAAACCACTACTAAAGGACATCAATAAGAAGAAGAGACTTGCTGGGGCCAAGAACCACGAGCAATGGACATTAGACCGGTGGAAATCTGTCCTTTGGTCTGATGAGTCCAATTTTACGATTTTTGGTTCCAAATGCTATGTCTTTGTGAGACGCAGAGTATGTGAACGGATGATCTCTGCATGTGTGGTTCCCACCGTGAAGCATGGAGGAAGAGGTGTGTTGGTGTGTGGGTGCTTTGCTGGTGACACTGTTTGTGATTTAGAATTCAAGACACACTTAACCAGCATGGCTACCACAGCATTCTGCAGTGATACGCCGTCCCATCTGGTTTGGACTTAATTGGACTTTTGTTCATTTGTTTTTCAACAGGACAATGACCCAACACACCTCCGGGCTGTATAAGGGCTATTTAACCAAGAAGATGGAGTGATGGAGTGATGCATCAGATGACCTCCACAATCACCTGACCTCAACCCAATATATTTTGATTTGTTTAACACTTTTTGGGTTACTACATGATTCCATGTGTGTTATTTCATAATTTTGATGTCTTCACTATTATTCCACAATAAAAACCCTTGAATGAGTAGGTGTGTCTAAACTTTTGACTGGTACTGTATTTTATGTCATTTGTAACAAACCGTGCTGCTGCACTGTGGCTTTTACAGTTAGAGATGGTAAAGTAAAGATTTTTTGTGTATTTGTTTTCTTGCTTTTTTCTTTAGCATGGCGCGCAGCCACAGCGTTCAATAAAGAGACGTGAAATGAAACAGAGTGGCAATTTCTGGCCTGTGTTTTGGAGACAGTAAAATGTCACAGCACGTATACAGTGCATAGTTAAATGACGCAGAGACATGCATTAACAATCCGACGGGGAGCCCAAGCCCAAACATTCCTTCAGGGAAATGCTCCTTCTCTGTGTTTTATGGGAAATGCCTTAATTCGTGGAGACAATCCAACCCATCATTATATTTAACAGATTATCATAAACATTCTTGGACTGTGGATAGTTTCGGTAAGGCTCCCTACTTATAGACTGGTGTTTAAACGTGGGATCTGACCGCACACATGCTACTGCCTCCCACATACACCTGTATGTCTCCTTTCTGGCTGAGCTGAGCTGGGCTGGGCTGAGCGTCTAGATGGGAATGCACCTTGGGTGAAAACCTCACCACTGTATATAAACTCTCTTTGAGATATGTGGTCCATGTAACAGGAATATGAGCCCAGATGCCTGAAATTCAGCTCAGACTCACCATGCAAATGCAATTCCCTTCATCTGAATCTGACTGGAAGATGTGTAAATAGTCAGTTGTGAGCTAAAAACAAATACTGTTACTGATAACAAATACTTTTACTTAGGGTTGCAAAATTTCAGTAACTTTCCCAAAATGCCCTTGTTTTCCCGGAAATCCCTGGAAGAATTCTGGAAGACCTGTGAATTTTGCCAAAAGTTTGTCTACAGCTGAATGGATCTGAACAGCACCTACTAATAGTGCCTAGAACAATGTCGTCCACTCAGCTCCTGACCAGTCACTGTGTATACTCAACACCTTTCATCTGGTGACAGATCAGATGGGGCCCTGGAGCTATTCAGCAGCGCAGTCCAGTCTGGACACAGAGACACAGCCCCCAACACGGATGACCCCCTTTCAACTCCCATGTCACATGTCACCCCTGCACACACCCTCCCCCCTCCATGCCCACTCTCTGTACTACCCGTCTCACCTCTGGACCTCCTCTCCTCATGACATGGCCGACCAGCGCATTCCACTCCCGACCCACCATTTATTAAACACTGGATTAAACTAAGGACTGGATTATGATTGAAAAAATAAATAGGAGCAGCACCTGCAGAGCTACAGTATAGAGCGTCTCCTTTGTCTGTCTGAAGGGCGGAGTGGAGTGGATAAGGCAAGATGAATGGTGACTGTGTGTGTGTGTGTGTGTGTGTGTGTGTGTGTGTGTGTGTGTGTGTGTGTGTGTGTGTGTGTCCGCATGCACATGTGTGTTTGTGTGCGCATCTGTGCCTGTGCATGTGTGCCTGTGCGTGTGTGCGTATGCATGTGTGTGTGTGTGTGAGTAATGAAACTAATTATTTCTATCTGTCAGACAGGACATCCTGCTAAGAGCTTGGGTCTTACGGGGCGGAAGGCGGTGACGGACGGAACACATGCTGTGTTTCCGAGGAATAAATCTTAGCTAAATAAACACTTTGTGCCTTCATGCATTCACTATAGCCGATGCCATCCTCCCGACCTCATTTCAAATCATATGATTGGAAGTTTGGATTTAGATTTAAGATGTGCGGATGTAGCCACGTTTTCTTTTAGGTGTAGAGGTGTAGCCTCGTAATTACCAGACTGATTACCGCTGCTGAATCCATTTAGCGAAACAGAATGTACCGCTTGCAAGACTTCCGGATGGTTGTACGGGGTTAGCAGTAGAGGTAGGACAGACTTTGAGTTGTTCGAAGGGTGCCAGGCCTTGACATGTCCCATAATGGGTTAGGACATGGAAACCGCACCACAATATTGTGTGGACTTGTACAGCACATGTAGAGTACCACTTGTGACTCACAGGCAAATAGATTTGAAACAACAAAAATGCACTTGTTCGGTGATGCTTCGACTAATCTCAATTAAACAGTAGACTAAGTTTACATACTAAAAGTAGTCAAATAGCCGTTTGTTGGTCTTAGCTTGCCTGGTGTGGTCTGATTCTCTGGTCTAGAGTGGGAAAGACTCCAGTCCTGCTCTCAGACAGATGACTGATTAACCCCAATCACACTCTATTTTTTAACAAGAAGGCAGGTTCACTGTGCGTAGGGTATACCACTGGGAATTCATGTATAACCTCTGCTCAGAACGGACCAGATTCAGTCCCTTGGCCTTTTGGTCAGAGAGAGCGAGACCCAGCCAACATCTACCCACTGATACACACAATGATACACACACACACTCTCTCACTCAATGGCCAGAAAATGTCTCTGAGCCCCCAGCGAGTGTGAATTTTAAATGAGCATGAGTAATTTTCAGGGGTCTGCTGAAGGCTTTGCGTGTTTGATGTGTGTGTGTGTGTGTGTGTGTGTGTGTGTGTGTGTGTGTGTGTGTGTGTGTGTGTGTGTGTGTGTGTGTGTGTGTGTGTGTGTGTGTGTGTGTGTGTGTGTGTGTGTGTGTGTGTGTGTGTACATAACGTTTGTATATATGTGTTTGCTTGAGTCTGTGTATGTGTGTACGTACAGTATGTGCTTTTGTGTGTGTGTGCGTGCCTGCACATGCGTATGTGCGTGCACATGCGTGTGTGTGTTACAACAGTGAAGAAAAATTGCTGTGCTGGAGAATAGTCACTAACGGGGAGCTTGTGCAAACACAGGGCCAGGCAGAAGCCGGGCTGCACAGTTTCCTCCACAGTCCACACACAGAGGCCATTCTGTCTAACGGCTGTCTCTGTTGAGTGCATTATGACAGTAATCTGCAACATACTACAACCATATCCACTCTATACACTATACACAGATCTGCAAACTACATTGCCACCAAATATTCAGTGACAGTCTCATCTGCATTCTTATTAAGATGTGACTGTCTGGAACCGTTGGTGCAAAACCTGAACATCTGCTGAAGGCTTTGGTATACTGTGGTATTTGGTATACTGTGGTACTATGGCATACTGTGGTATCTGGTATACTGTGGTACTGTGGTATCTGGTATACTGTGGTACTATGGTGAACTGTGGTATCTGGTATACTGTGGTACTATGGCATACTGTGGTATCTGGTATACTGTGGTACTATGGCATACTGTGGTATCTGGTATACTGTGGTACTATGGTCAACTGTGGTATCTGGTATACTGTGGTACTATGGCATACTGTGGTATCTGGTATACTGTGGTACTATGGTAGACTGTGGTATCTGGTATACTGTGGTACTATGGCATACTGTGGTATCTGGTATACCGTGGTACTATGGTCGACTGTGGTATCTGGTATACTGTGGTACTATGGTAGACTGTGGTATCTGGTATACTGTGGTATCTGGTATACTGTGGTACTATGGTCGACTGTGGTATCTGGTATACTGTGGTATCTGGTATAATGTGGTACTATGGTAGACTGTGCTATCTGGTATACTGTGGTACTATGGTAGACTGTGGTACTATGGTAGACTGTGGTATCTGGTATACTGTGGTATCTGGTATACTGTGGTACTATGGTCGACTGTGGTATCTGGTATACTGTGGTACTATGGTAGACTGTGGTATCTGGTATACTGTAGTATCTGGTATACTGTGGTACTATGGTCGACTGTGGTATCTGGTATACTGTGGTACTATGGTCGACTGTGGTATCTGGTATACTGTGGTACTATGGTAGACTGTGGTATCTGGTATACTGTGGTACTATGGTAGACTGTGGTATCTGGTATACTGTGGTATCTGCTATACTGTGGTACTATGGTCGACTGGGGTATCTGGTATACTGTGGTACTATGGTAGACTGTGGTATCTGGTATATTGTGGTACTATGGTAGACTGTGGTATCTGGTATACTGTGGTACTATGGTAGACTGGGGTATCTGGTATACTGTGGTATCTGTTATACTGTGGTACTATGGTCGACTGTGGTATCTGGTATACTGTGGTACTATGGTCGACTGTGGTATCTGGTATACTGTGGTATCTGGTATACTGTGGTACTATGGTATACTGTGGTATCTGGTATACTGTGGTACTATGGTATAGTGTGGTATCTGGTATACTGTGGTATCTGGTATACTGTGGTACTATGGTCAACTGTGGTATCTGGTATAATGTGGTACTATGGTAGACTGTAGAATCTGGTATACTGTGGCATCTGGTATACTGTGGTACTATGGTCAACTGTGGTATCTGGTATACTGTGGTATCTGGTATACTGTGGTACTATGGTATACTGTGGTATCTGGTATACTGTGGTACTATGGTATACTGTGGTATCTGGTATACTGTGGTACTATGGTATACTGTGGTATGTGGTATACTGTGGTATCTGGTATACTGTGGTATCTGGTATACTGTGGTACTATGGTAGACTATGGTATCTGGTATTCTGTGGTACTATGGTAGACTGCGGTATCTGGTATTCTGTGGTACTTTGGTATACTGTGGTATTTGGTATACTGTGGTACTTTGGCAATACTGTGGTATTTGGTATACTGTGGTATCTGCTATACTGTGGTACTATGGTAGACTGTGGTATCTGCTATACTGTGGTACTATGGTAGACTGTGGTATCTGCTATACTGTGGTACTACGGTAGACTGTGGTATCTGGTATACTGTGGTACTATGGTAGACTGTGGTATCTGGTATACTGTGGTTTCTGGTATACTGTGGTACTATGGTATACTGTGGTATCTGGTATACTGTGGTACTATGGTAGACTGTGGAATCTGGTATACTGTGGTATCTGGTATACTGTGGTACTATGGTCAACTGTGGTATCTGGTATACTGTGGTATCTGGTATACTGTGGTACTATGGTATACTGTGGTATCTGGTATACTGTGGTACTATGGTATACTGTGGTATCTGGTATACCGTGGTATCTGGTATACTGTGGTATCTGGTATACTGTGGTATCTGGTATACTGTGGTACTATGTTAGACTGTGGTATCTGGTATTCTGTGGTACTATGGTAGACTGCGGTATCTGGTATTCTGTGGTACTTTGGTATACTGTGGTATTTGGTATACTGTGGTACTTTGGTATACTGTGGTATTTGGTATACTGTGGTATCTGCTATACTGTGGTACTATGGTAGACTGTGGTATCTGCTATACTGTGGTACTATGGTAGACTGTGGTATCTGGTATACTGTGGTATCTGCTATACTGTGGTACTATGGTCGACTGTGGTATCTGGTATACTGTGGTACTATGGTAGACTGTGGTATCTGGTATACTGTGGTATCTGGTATACTGTGGTACTATGGTATACTGTGGTATCTGCTATACTGTGGTACTATGGTAGAATGTGGTACTATGGCATACTATGGTATCTGGTATACTGTGGTATCTGGTATACTGTGGTACTATGGTCGACTGTGGTATCTGGTATACTGTTGTACTATGGTAGACTGTGGTATCTGGTATACTGTGGTACTATGGTAGACTGTAGTATCTGGTATATTGTGGTACTATGGTAGACTGTGGTATCTGGTATATTGTGGTATCTGCTATACTGTGGTACTATGGTAGACTGTGGTATCTGGTATACTGTGGTATCTGCTATACTGTGGTACTATGGTCGACTGTGGTATCTTCTATACTGTGGTACTATGGTAGACTGTGGTATCTGTCAATACGGTGAAATCTGCTATACTGTGGTACTATGGTATAATGTGGTAACTGCTATACTGTGGTATCTGCTATACTGTGGTACTATGGTAGACTGTAGTATCTGGTATACTGTGGTATAATGTGGTATCTGCTAGACTTTGGTATCTGCTATACTGTGGTACTATGGTAGACTGTGGTATCTGCTATACTGTGGTATCTGCTATACTGTGGTTCTATGGTAGACTGTGGTAACTGTTATACTGTGGTACTATGGTAGACTGTGGTATCTGCTATACTGTGGTACTATGGTAGACTGTGGTATCTGCTATACTGTGGTATCTGCTATACTGTGGTACTATGGTAGACTGTGGTATCTGGTATATTGTGGTACTTTGGTATACTATGGTATCTGGTATACTGTGGTATCTGCTATACTGTGGTACTATGGTAGACTGTGGTATCTGCTATACTGTGGTACTATGGTAGACTGTGGTATCTCGTATACTGTGCTATCTGGTATACTGTGGTACTATGGTATACTGTGGAATACTGACTCTGGGACTGAACACCTCCCTCTACAACTGGATCCTGGATTTTCTGACGGGCCGACCCCAGGGGGTGAGGGTAAGCAACATAAACCTCCACCACGCTGACATTGGTAGGGCGATAGTGGAGCATGCAGACAGCTTGAAGTTCCTCGGTGTCCAAATCAGGAGGTTGAAGAAGTTTGGCATGGGCCCTCAAATCCTAAAAAGGTTCTACAGCTGTACCATTGAGAGTATATTGACTGGCTGCATCACTGCTTGGCATGGCAATACCGCCTCCCTCGATCTCATGGAGCTACAGAGGATTGTGCAGCCAGCACAGTACATTACCGGGGCCAAGCTCCCTGCCATCCAGGACCTCTATATCAGGAGGTGTGAAAAGAAGGACAGGAAAATCGTCAAAGACCCCAACCACCCAACCCATAGACTATTTTATCTCTTGCCGCACGGCAAGAGGTACCGGTGCAAATCTGTCACCAACAGGCTCTTGAACAGCTTCTATCCCCAAGCAATGCGACTGATACATAGCTAACAAAATTGCTAGACGTCCGAGTTGACCTTCCGTCTTTATTGACCTCTCTGTGCACACTCACAGGGCCTCACACACACTGTCACTCCAACACACACACTGTCAGTCCAACACACAAACACTCACTCCGTCATGTTGCCAACTCACGCATAACATGCACATACGTTGCACACCCACTCACATGCAAGCTTCTGCTACTCTGTTGATCTTAAATCCTGTTGCCTAGTCACCTTACCCCTATACATACCTAACTCCGTCACTCTAGTATCCCTGCACATGTAAACATGGTATTGTAACTGACTTTTCAAGTATTCCCTGTATCTAGTATAGTTACTTTATTGTGCATTTCGCATTTCTTATTCTTATTTCTTGTGGGTTTTTTTCACGTTTTTTTTCTAGTAATACGTTGTTATTGATTATTGCGTTGTTGGGTTTTAAATGAGCAAGAAAAGGCATTTCACTGTACTTGTGCATGTGACATTTAAACATGAAACACATGAGAAGTTGGTATGTGACTGAGCCAAAAACTTAAATGGTAACTTTGCAATCACTTAACTCTACTCGAGTTGGTCATGGAAGGGCTGCCTGCCATACTGTTTATGAAACATATATTGTCTACAAAACTGCAGGCTTTAGAGACTAAAACGAAGACTGATCAAACGTTGGTTGTTGTTACTGGTATGCTACACACACGGACACGGAAACATGTATACCGCTCTCTCCCTCTCTCACACACTGACACACACACACACACACATGTGTGTATGTGCGTGTGATGAAGAAAAGGCTCCATTCTCTCAGGTTGACGGGCCAGTGAAAAGCATTACGTTGCTTGGTGGGAAGCTGATATATTTGCAAAATACACTGTAATCTCTTCACGGCAGGGCAAAACATGCCAGTGTTTGCTTGCTTATTCCACATAAAAGACCAACTCGCTGACCCGCATTCATACTCAAGCAAAGGCAAACATTCCCTTATTGTGCAGGCTCCTCTCTCTTTCCCTAACATTTCTCCCTCCTCCCCCTCCCCCTCCCCCTCCCTCTCTCTGGGCCCAGGAAGGGCACACACACACTCACCCCGAAAAAAGCCTGGAGGTATTCAGACCACACACAGAGCAGAACTGTCTCTCTCTCTCTCTCCTCTATTTCTCTCTATTTCTCTCTCTCTCTCTCTTTCTTTTTTTCTCTTTCTGTCTCTCTCTCTCTCTCTCTCTCGCTCTCTCTCTCTCTCTCTTTATCTCTTTTCTCTCTCTCTCTCTTTTTCCTCTCTATTTTGTTCTCTCTCTCTCTCTCTCTTTAGCTCTCTCTCTCTCTCTCTTTAGCTCTCTTTCTCTCTTTAGCTCTCTCTCTCTCTCCTCCTTTTCTCTCTCTCTCTATTTCTCTCTCTCTCTTTCTTTCTCTCCCTCTCTCTATTTCTCTCTCTCTCGCTCTCTTTCTCTTTTCTCTCTCTCTATCTTCTCTCCCCCTATTTCTCTCTCTTCTTCTCTCTCTCTATTTATCTCTCTATTTCTCCCCCTATTTCTCTCTCTCTTCTCTATTTCTCTCTCTCTTTCTCTCTCTCTCTCTCTCTTTCTCTCTCTCTCTTTCTCTCTCTTTAGCTCTCTCTCTCTCTTTAGCTCTCTCTCCTTTCTCTCTTTTTTCTTTCTCTCTTTTTTCTCTTTCTCTCTCTCTATTTCTCTCTCTCTCTTTCTTTCTTTCTCTCCCTCTCTCTATTTCTCTCTCTCTCTCTCTCTCTCTCTCTCTCTCTCTATATTTCTCTTTTCTCTCTCTCTCTCCTCTCTTTCTCTCTCTCTATCTTCTCTCCCCCTATTTCTCTCTCTCTCTTCTTCTCTCTCTCTATTTATCTATTTTTCTCCCCCTATTTCTCTCTCTATTTCTCTCTCTCCCTCTCTCTCCTCTCTTTTTCTCTCTCTCTATTTCTATCTTTTCTCCCCCTATTTCTCTCTCTCCCTCTATCTCTTTTCTCTCTCTATCTCTTTCCCTTTTCTCTCTCTCCCGCTCTCTATTTCTCACTTTTCTCCCTCCCTCCCTCTCTCTCTCTCTTTTTCTCCCTCTCTCTATTTCTCTCTCTCTCTCTCTCTCTCTCCCACCACTCTCTCTCTCAATTTTCACGCCAAGTCCAGCTCTCAAGTCCTGAACGGAGCCGAGGAGAGGCGAGGCGCTGTTTTGTGCTCTCTATCTCTGCCTAACAGTGTGTCTCCTCTCTCTCTCTCTGTTTGTTTGAACATGCCGAAGTGAAATCTTCAGGGCCCGTCACTAACTATAATATTTGTGCCCATGTGACCACCCACCCAGGACCATGTTGTTCTTTTTTTATCCACGCCTCCAATGTTCTCATGCCCTGAGAGAAGCCACAGTACAAGATCATCCCGCTGCAATGGACCTATACGTTATACATTTGACATGCAATGTTTATGCCAAACAACAGCACAGAGAGAGAAGAAGATGTTTTTGCATTGGTGGGCCAGGCAGTACATATGTAGTTGGGTGACCTGAGCAAATAGGATGAAAGAGACGAGCCAGGGAGGAAGGCAATGACTTGTTAAGGTGATTCCCTCTAGTGGCTATATGGGATAAGTCAAGAAAATGGAGAGCACTCTATAAGGATTCCAGTTGTCTGAGTACGCAGGGAAAGACAACCAGAGAACTATAGTTCATAACTATTCCAATCTGAAGAATTTGAGATTGATATATTCTACAACGACATTGACAAAGTGGTTAATCATCAGGACACAGTGGTTATCACCCTATAGTCAAATTGATGATGTATTTTACCCAAAAAATTGTCACAAGTTGTGTATATCATTAGGACACTGCTGGATAATCCCATGTTGATTGATACATTTTGTCAAATCGTCTGAAAGGAGTGGGATTGAAAGACGTTGGTTGGGCTGACATGACAGGAGACAGCTGATGTAATGGATAAGGGGTGTCGTGTTGGGCTGACATGACAGGAGACAGCTGATGTAATGGATAAGGGGTGTCGTGTTGGGCTGACATGACAGGAGACAGCTGATGTAATGGATAAGGGGTGTCGTGTTGGGTTGACATGACAGGAGACAGCTGATGTATTGGATAAGGGGTGTCGTGTTGGGCTGACATGACAGGAGACAGCTGATGTAATGGATAAGGGGTGTCGTGTTGGGTTGACATGACAGGAGACAGCTGATGTATTGGATAAGGGGTGTCGTGATGGGTTGACATGACAGGAGACAGCTGATGTATTGGATAAGGGGTGTCGTATTGGGTTGATCTGCCTGTAAGAAGGCGATTTGCAGTCTATAGACCACACACAGACAGACAGAGAGAGAGAAAGGGGGGGGGGACAGAGAGGGAGACAGAAGAAGAGAGGGACAGAGAGAAGGAGAGAACCACATCAGGGGCCATTTCATGTGCACCTGCTCAGATTGGGGAAGTTCCCTGTTATGGCAGCAGAGAGAACGAGAGAGAACGAGAGTGAGAGACAGTGAGCGAGAGAGAAAGAGAGAGAGAAAGAGAGAGGGAGAAAGAGAGAGAGAAAGAGAGGGAGGAACTGCTTCTCCTGAAAAGTTTTGCGGGTCATTAGTGATCTGGGGAGTGTGACTTGAGGACATTGAGTGTGTGTTACTTTGAAGTAGTGAGTTCAGATGTGAAGCCATCCTGCCCACACTACATTTAATGAATAGGTACAGTACCATCTATTTGGAAGTCCCGGCGGCGTAAATCATATTTCAGGAAGTGGGAGATTTTTGTCCTGATTATAACTGTAAGAATTCTGCTTGCAAATGGAGGATTAAATGCTGAAGAGAAACAAATATTAGGTTTCACCACCCTAAATATGAATTCCAACAGGTCTATCGACCACAACAAGTCATACTCCTGGAATAGTTTACGTTCAAAGTGTTCAAAGGGTGCTATTATGCTTCTGTGTGTGTAACTAACACTAATAAACATATCTCCCCATCCATAATTCCTCTTTCTTTGGATAGACACAGGTTTTCATAAAACGGGGCTACGGTATATCTGTCAACACTGGGCCCCAAGACCACAGTCCATCTTTGCACAATGTTTATTTGCTCTGAGCTCGGAGATCCTTGCCCCAGAAAGAAACCCTGTACCTCTCTGTTTCTTCCCTTCGCTCTCTCGCTCTCTTCTCATCCCTTTCCTGGTTCCTCTGCTCTTCCCTTTCTCTATTTTTCTCCAACACTAAGTCTCAGGCTGAACTAACTAATTACTTCCTGACCCAGTACACAGTCCCTGGGGTAACCTTTTATCACTGGCTGGACACAGTCATAGGATTAGTAGAACACATTCCCACCCAAAGCAATGTTCGATTGTGGAGTGGCAGCCATATTGGGTGCTCCATTTTGAATGTTCCTTGAATGCAATTTGGTCTTTTGCGCTATTCTCTTTTTTTATTTTACGGTTATAAACGACACGAGGATGACCAGAGTCGCTAACATCCCACCTGCATTCACAAACAGCATTCAAACACGTACCGCATCGCTACATTTCTCTCACGAGAGCTCTTACCTCAAACACAGACACTCCTCTGTGAGTGACATTAAAGGTTTCCAGCTCTGAGTCTTGCAGTGGGGGTGCAGTAGGCTACAGCTATGAAGAAGTAAAGCAATGTGTGCTGAATGGTCCATTGCCCGGGCTTGGATTGGACCAGCTAGCCCCCTCTGGACCACGTATGGAGAATATGTGTGTGCTGCATGCATGGATGCATGGCCTAGCCCACAGCATGACTACTCCCTACCAGAGAACCATCTCATAAAACACACACTCACATAAGCTTACATGAACACGTACGTACACATGCACACGCACACCACCAGTACACCCATATACACCCCCTCCCCCAGACAAACAGAATGTATGCTGTTGCATAAGAAACATAAATGGCAAACATTCATCTCCAATATTTCCTCTGTAAGAAGTGAATGATCTTAGAATCCCAGGCAGTCGGCATGTTGTTTTCCCTTTCCCCCTGATTGTGCAGCAGAGGAGCAGAGGGGAACATAATTGCATGCTTAAACGCCTGAGAAACGGACGTCCAGTTTTGCTGAGCTGGTGCTTTTGGGTGGCCTCATTATTGGGACGTGCAGTCATGCAGCTCTTTGCTCCCCTATTTCTGCTCATATTGGGCTTGGGGAGGGATTGGGGGGGTTAGGAGGGTTGGAGGGGGGGGAACTGTCTAGCAGCCAGATATTTAATTCCAACACCAAGCACTGGGCCTATCCATGCCTGATGGGTTGAGAGGATGGGGGTGTGGGGGGATTGTCCAGGATAGCAATGTGGAGAAGAGAGAGGGAGAGAGGGACATTCTTCTGCATTTGTTTGCTGCGGTCTTATGCTTTTGTTGTTGGCTATTGAATCAGCTGTTTCATGAGGTCCATGGAGCCTATGATAGAGAGAGACTTGATTAGGGGGGAATACTCACATGCACACACACACACTTACCAGTGGAGGCTCCTCAGAGGAGAAAGGGTAGGACCATCTTCCTCAGTGAATTTCAGAAAAACATATAAAAAGTTATCCTTCTGAGATAAAACTATGCTAAATGTAATCACGTCACCAAACAATTGATTAAAACACGCTATTTTGCAAAGAGTGTCTACAGTAGCCGAAACAGCACCCTGTAGGGTAGCACCACGGTGTAGCCGGAGGACAGCTAGCTTCCGTCCTCCTCTTCGTACATTGACTTCAATACAAAATCTAGGAGGCTCATGGTTCTCACACCCATCCATAGACTTATAGAGTAATTATGACAACTTCCGGAGGACGTCCTCCAGTCTTTCAGAGCTCTTGCAGCATGAACTGACATGTTGTCCACCCAATCAAAGGATCAGAGAATGAAACTAGTACTGAAAGCATAAGCTACAGCTAGCTAGCACTGCAGTGTATAACATGTGGTAAGTATTTGACTCAAAGAGAGAGAAAAACAACAGTTGAACAGTGTTGAACAAATTCATTTCTTCCAAAATGAAGGAGAAGCAAGAGAGAAATAGAGAGAGTGATATTTCTTTTCACTTTCCGTTTCACTTACTTAGCTAGCGAATGCAGCTAGCTAGTTTAGCCTACTGAAAGCACCCTGCTCAAACAGGCCATCACTGCCCTTGATTGTAAGCAATGTTGTGCTGCTATTTTTATTGACTTGGCAAAGCTTTTGATACGGTAGACCATTCCATTCTTGTGGGCCGGCTAAGGAGTATTGGTGTCGCTGAGGGGTCTTTAGCCTGGTATGCTAACTACTTCTCTCAAAGAGTGCTGTTTAAAGTCAGAACATCTGCTGTCTCAGCCACTGCCTGTCACCAAGGGAGCACCCCAGGGCTCGATCCTAGGCCCCACGCTCTTCTCAATTTACATCAACAACATAGCTCAGTCAGTAGGAAGCTCTCTCATCCATTTAGATACAGTCTTATACCCAGCTGGCCCCTCCCCGGATTTTGTGCTAAACGCTCTACAACAAAGCTTTCTTAGTGTCCAACAAGCTTTCTCTGCCCTTAACCTTGTTCTGAACACCTCCAAAGCAATGGTCATGTGGTTTGGTAAGAAGAATGCCCCTTTCCTCACAGGTGTGATTACTTCCTCTGAGGGTTTAGAGCTTGAGATAGTCACCTCATACAAGTACTTGGGAGTATGGGTAGATGATACACTGTCCTTCTCTCAGCACATATCAAAGCTGCAGGCAAAGGTTAAATTTAGACTTGGTTTCCTCTATTGTAATCGCTCCTCTTTCACACCAGCTGCCAAACTAACCCTGATTCAGATGACCATCCTACCCATGCTAGATTACGGAGATGTAATTTGTAGATCGACGGGTAAGGGTGCTCTCGAGCGGCTAGATGTTCTTTACCATTTGTCCATCAGATTTGCCACCAATGCTCCTTATAGGACACATCACTGCACTCTATACTCCTCTGTAAACTAGTCATCTCTGTATAACCGTCGCAAGACCCACTTGTTGATGCTTATTTATAAAACCCTCATAGGCCTCACTCCCCCCTATCTGAGATACCTACTGCAGCCCTCATCCTCCACATACAACACCCATTCTACCAGTCAGATTCTGTTAAAGGTCCCCAATGCACACACATCCCTGGGTCGCTCGTCTTTTCAGTTCGCTGCAGCTAGCGACTGGAATGAGCTGCAACAAACACTCAAACTGGACAGTTTAATCTACATCTCTTCATTCAAAGACTCAATCATGGACACTCGTACTGACAGTTGTGGCTGCTTTGCGTAATGTATTGTTGTCTCTACCTTCTTGACCTTTGTGCTGTTGTCTGTGCCCAATAATGTTTGTACCATGTTTTGTGCTGCTACCATGTTGTGTTGCTACCATGCTGTGTTGTCATGTGTTGCTGCCATGCTATGTTGTTGTCTTAGGTCTCTCTTTATGTAGTGTTGTGGTGTCTCTCTTGTCGTGATGTGTGTTTTGTCCTATATTTTTTACTTTAATTTAATTTTTTATCCAAGCCCCCGTCCCCACAGGAGACCTTTGTCTTCTGGTAGGCCATCACTGTAAATAAGAATTTGTTCTTAACTGACTTGCCTAGTTAAATAAAGGCTAAATAAAAAAATTGAACAGAGGGATACCGTGTTAGCTAGCTGGCTATGACTATCCAACATAACACTGGAACTCTTCCAAGTCATGGTAAGCTTTTGGTATGACTAATTTATTGCCACATGGGCCCACCGGTGTAACTGCTTACTGACTGTACACTAACGTTACTGCATGATTGTAGCAGGTTTACTAATGCATTAGCTATGCTGACTATGATGTTACTTTAGCTAATATGGTAACAACGATGTAGGCTGTGTGTAGCGGTTTGGCTAGGAAAGATTTTTCCGCATTGTCACATACAGCTGATGTGTTGTACATTGTCACATACAGCTGATGTGTTGTACAAGTCCACAAGCGAAAGGACAAGGTGAGAGGAAGAGAGCGCATTGAAGGAATACAACGTGGCTGCTATGAAAGTGAATTGTGTTTACGCGCAATCAGGGGTGTACTCATTCTGCTGATTCTGTTGAAAACGTTTCTTAAATGGAAGCAAACGGAACAAAACAGAGATAAACATACTTGTATTTGTCCAATAGAAACTCTCGTTTGCAACTGTTGGACTTCCAGCAGCACCTGGTCTCCCATCCAGGGACTGACCAGGACCAACCCTGCTTAGCTTCAGAAGCAAGCCAGCAGTGGTATGCAGGGTGGTATGCTGCTGGCAAATGATTAGAAAATCCTTAGAAAGTAACTTGGGAGGGTACAGCCTTCCATAAAGATCAGAAACTTGGTCTGGTTTGACCTTAACCATATGGGTGTGTGGTAACACATCATGCCAAGATCACAAGACCTATCCGAGGCCCTCAGAAGAAAGATTATTGATACCCATGAGTCTAGGAAGGGTTACAAATCCATTTCCAAGCAATTCAAAGTACGTCCTTCCACTGTCCGATGGATCATATGCAAATTGAGAAAATTCCAGATCACTGGCAATCTACCAAGGACAGGTCGTCTCACCAAGAGCTGACCGAAAGATGCTCATAGAAGTCTCTAAGAACCCCAGGGTAACATCAAGGGATCTACAGGCCTCTCTTGCCACAATAAATGTCAAAGTGCATGAGTCAGCTGTCAGAAAGAGAGTGTACAGACTTGGACTACATGGGAGGTCAGGAAGGAAGAAGCCTCTGCTCTAAAAAATGATATCAAGACACGACTGACGTTTGCCAGACAACACCTGGGTAAAGACCAAAACTACTGGAACAATGTCCGCTGGACAGATGAGTCAAAGGTGGAGTTGTTTGGCCGCAATGCCAGATGCCATTTTTGGCAAAAACGAAACACTTCCTTGGGCGGCGGGTAGCCCAGTGGTTAGAACATTGGGCCGAAAGGTTGCTAGATCGAATCCCTGAGCTGACAAGGTAAAAATCTGTCGTTCTGCCCCTGAACAAGGCAGTTAACCCACTGTTCCTAGGCCATCATTAAAAATAAGAATTTGTTCTTAACTGACTTGCCTAGTTAAAAAAAATGTTTAAATATCAACCGTGAAGCATGGAGGTGGTGGCAATATGGTTTGGGGCTGATTTGTGGCCTCAAGGCCTGGCCAACTTGCCATTAATCAACCCTTAATTCCATATTGTACCAGTGAATGTGAGGTCATCTGTCAAAAAGCTGAACCGAACATGAATCTTGCAACAGTGTTTCAAAACACACAAGCAAAGCCACAACAGAATGGCTCAAAAATAAGAAATGAAGGGTTATGTAATGGGCGAGTCAAAGCCCAGATCTCAATCCTGTCCAAATGCTGTTGGTGGGACTTGAAGCGGGCCGTGCATGCAAGAAAGCCCTCGAACATGACACAGTTGAAGCAGTACTGTAAAGAAGAGTGGGCAAAAAATCCTCCCAGTCGATGTAAGAGACTGATGGACAGGTACAAGAAACTTCTACATTAAGCTAATTCAGCCAAAGGGGGCAACATCAGCTATTGAAGCTAGGGGTGTGTTTTTTTTCTGCAAATTAGGTTCGCTTTATCTGTCAATAGTGTTGAAGTGAAGATGACATATCCATCTGTCCAAATATGTAAAAAAATTAAAAATTAAAAGACTACTTTCCAGAGGGTGTACTTACCTTTTCACATGACTGGATACAAGAGTCAGAGCTCTAAGACTTTTGGAGAGTGTTTACTGGAAGATGTTCAGAGAGTTCCTTTCAAGTGTGCACTCCTGGTTGGTTGACTGCCGCCGAAAGAGAGAGTGAGGGAAATGGCGAGGGTGAGAGAGTGAGAGAGCGAGGGCGAGGGAGAGAGGGTGAGAGAGAGAGAGAGAGAGAGAGAGGGTGAGATAGTGAGAGAGAGAAAGAGGGTGAGAGAGTGGGTGAGAGAGAGAGAGGGTGAGAGAGAGAGGGTGGGAGAGAGGGTGGGAGAGAGAGAGAGGGAGAGAGAGAGGGTGAGAGAGAGAGAGAGGGAGAGAGAGAGGGTGAGATAGTGAGAGAGAGAGAGGGTGAGAGATTGGGTGAGAGAGAGAGAGGGTGAGAGAGAGAGGGTGGGAGAGAGGGTGGGAGAGAGAGAGAGGGTGAGAGAGAGGGTGAGAGAGAGAGAGAGGGAGAGAGAGAGGGTGAGATAGTGAGAGAGAGAGGGTGAGAGATTGGGTGAGAGAGAGAGAGGGTGAGAGAGAGAGGGTGGGAGAGAGGGTGGGAGAGAGAGAGAGGGTGAGAGAGAGGGAGAGAGAGAGGGTGAGAGAGAGAGACGCAGAGAGAGAGGGTGAGAGAGAGAGGGTGGGAGAGAGGGTGGGAGAGAGAGAGAGGGTGAGAGAGAGGGTGAGAGAGAGAGAGAGGGAGAGAGAGAGGGTGAGAGAGAGAGACGCAGAGAGAGAGGGTGAGAGAGAGAGAGGGTGAGAGAGAGAGGGTGGGAGAGAGGGTGGGAGAGAGAGAGAGGGTGAGAGAGTGGGTGAGAGAGAGAGAGGGTGAGAGAGAGAGGGTGGGAGAGAGGGTGGGAGAGAGAGAGAGGGTGAGAGAGAGAGTGAGAGAGAGAGAGAGGGTGAGAGAGAGGGTGAGAGAGACGCAGAGAGAGAGAAAGACTGGATTGGGTTCAAGCATCTTGGAAGAGATTCAACTATTGTACAACTTAATTAAGAAGCATGGCAGCACCCTTTTTGTCTCCAGCTTCACTGAATGAAAGCTATTTACAGTAGCATTCATTCACTCCCAGTATCATTGGATGAGTTTATACTGAATATAAAGATATTCAAGACAAGATTATAGCTGCCCTCCCGAGTGCCACTAGAGATTCTGGGTTCGAATCCAGGCTCTGTTGCAGCCGTCCGCAACCGGGAGACCCATGGGTCGGCCCACAATTGGCCCAGCGTCGTCGTTAGGGGAGGGTTTGGCTGGCAGGGATGTCCTTGTCCCATCGCGTACAGGCGGCTCCTGTGGCATGCTGGGCGCAGTGCATGCTGACACGGTCAACCAGGTGGCCGACAGGGATGTCCTTGTCCCATCGCGCACTAGTGACTCCTGTGGCGGGCTGAGTGCAGTGCATGGTGACACGGTCGCCAGGTGCACGGTGTTTCCTCTGACACATTGGTGCGGCTGGCTTCCGGGTTAAGTGGGCATTGTGTCAAGAAGCAGTGCGGCTTGGTTGGGTTGTGTTTCGGAGGACGCACAGCTCTCGACCTTCGCCTCTACTGAGTCCGTACGGGAGTTGCAGCGATGAGATAAGACTGTAACTACCAATTGGATACCACGAAATTAGGGAGTTTATCATCCAATACAATATCATAACAGAAAGTTGTAACACAAGTTGTTTCACACAAAGCTACACCAGCTCTCTACTAGAAGATATGCTAACCCAGATCCATGAAATCCTTTTTACACATTATTATGGTTCAGTAGACAAAAAATCCATGGTTGCCTAACGAAATTTAAAGATGAAGTCAGAGCGAGAGAGAGAGAGAGAGAGAGAGAGAGGACTGCTATGATTCAAGCGTCTTGATTCAAATGCATGCGTGACTTGTTTATATTAGACATGATTGCAAGGTGGAAAGAAGAGCAGCAGGAGGATGGAGAATGGACAGAGACACTCGCTGTCCATGAGGTTGTGTGAATTCAATGTGTGTAAACCAACATTCAACAAGCAGATACATCCTCGCACCATGAATTACTCATACATCTAATGAAGGGGGAAATAGTAGAGAGGAGAGGGGGAAAAAATGAAATATCATCCTCATTTTCCATTTCTGCAATCAATGGTTTTGAAGCTGAAACTGTCATTTTTGGCATGGCTGTGATTGGTTTTGGCCCATGTTGGGCCCAGTGACTCATGGGAGGAAAACATATGGAGCGTTCCCTAAACCCCTGAGAAGAGGAGGACAAATCCCCCATTCAGGTCTTGGATTCTCCAGCGTCTAATTATGACCTGTAACAGACGTCCAGACAACGTCCGCTCCGCCCCCAACATGATGTTGAATCCAGTCCTGTTGCCGATGTTATACAACCCTTGGACTTAGAAGAATGTTATTTAGGAACCGTTTTATTTTGAATTTGACTTGAATTTAGTCAGCTTAGTGACACTGATATAAAGTTGCTTGATGCTTCGGTTGATGTCACAAATAAGGTGCCGTCAATTTGCATTGTAGTCATTGTAACACCAATGCTGTTTGAACATCAGTGACCACAAAGATTTAGGCAGTTGGAAGGAGCTAGACAACTGGAGCATGGTGACTTGTGGGCCTAAATGTAAACATCTTTCTTCACCTAAAACATGGTCTGGAATTATGTTCTACGAGTTTTTTTTCATCCTTATTTTCTGAATCTGAATCTCCTTCTTCCCACTTTATTAAAACATATAACAGTTCAAAAAGAATCTCCCTCTTCAGAGTGGCAGTCAATTCGGGTTTGAAAATCTCCTTAGAAAGATGGACAGTCACAAATGTCAAGAAAAAATAAGTCACGAGAAAGAGACGAAGTTACTTCATAAACACACCAGAGGCCAGAGAGTGGGTGGGTGAGAGAATATACAAGTAATAACAAGAAATGTCTCTCATTTGGGGTCTGATCTGATAACCCAGAGTGAATGAACTGTTGTCTATCTGTTGCTAGGCAGAGCAGTCTTGTAAATATTGCAGATTTGTGGAACACTGTCGGTTAGATTGTAGCTCTAAGGCATAGCAGGACTTTATATGTTTGTAATGTCTGTTATTGTAAGCCTGTGATGTTACAATTTCCCTCTGGGAGTCAATGACAATTTGTTTTTAAATGTATTGCTATACATTCCACTCAATTGAATCCAATTCAATGTGTTGAAGTCCAGTCTATATCTTGCTATACAGAGCAGCCTTGTAAACACGGTGTAATAGTGTCTAGGATCCTCTATCCGCGACTTCACTTTCTCTAAGCGAAGCAGCGCGGTGCAGCGTCCCCCGGATGAGGCCAGGCCCGTCCGCCATGGTACACTGCCATACAAAAATGGAACTTTTTGTTCCTGTTTTCTCAACGCAGGGAATTTATAGGGCAGCTGCCGCAGATGTTCCCATAAAGAGGAAAGCCCAAAAACACTGATGTCAAATGGTTTACATACTGCGCTAGATCTCACACACACTTGTTCTCTTGCTGAACCGCGCAAGGCAGTTCCATGGCCTCTTTTACAATAATAGATGACGGCTGTCCGGGACACATGGCTGGAATAGATAGATCTGTTGTTTGAGATACTGTAGGTCTTGATGACAGCCTGTTTGACAGATCACCGTGGTGGGGTTATTGAGTGACTGCTGGGAGAGAATATGCTATATTTTTGGTTACCAAGGCAATGTTTTCATGTTTGTCCATTTGTAGTACTGTTAATTATTTCCTTTTTATGTAAACCCACTTACAAGGTTGTAGCAACACTGCAGTTAACAGTCTATCTATCTGTCTCCCTCTCTGTTCCTGCTCAACTCTGGCTGTGCTGCCTGGACACTAGAGAGCCAAGGTGCACAAACACACGCACACGCACACAACCACGCAGGCACGCACACCCACACACACTCCACCGCAGAGACCCTACTAACAAACGTTACCCAATAGATAGAAAGCCTGCACACTCAACCCAACTACCCAAAACATTCATCTCTTGCTCTTTCTCATTTCAATTCAATTTGCTTTATTGGCATGACGTAGCAATGTACATATTGCCAAACGCTTACTTTGGATATTTGCAATATTAAAATAATAAGAATCAAAATTGTCAACGGGACAACAGTAACAACAATAACCAAGGGTCAAAATAACCACACATTGACCAATAACAATAAGCATAGAGGACATGTGCAGGTTGGTTGGTCTGTCACTGTCCCTCATGTTATGGCAGGCAGCAATGTAGTGCGCTGCCAACCCACAGCTCTCTGCGTCCTCCCCCAAGGACGGGTAGCCTACTCTCATCAGAGAGGTCTTTGAAACCTTGGTTTCAAATTTGGGGAAATGACACTCTAATTGTTTTATATTTTTGACATTTTGTCAGGAAATGCAGCTCTGTCTCAGGTTCTGCTGTTGTGCAGTGGTTGCACAGCCTTTCCTCTACAGGGAGCCAGGGTTTCCCGTGTCTACCCTTCTCAATGGCAAGGCTGTGCTCACTGAGCCTGTATTTTGTCAAGGTTTTTCTAAGGTTTTGATCAGTAACCATGATCAAATAGTTAGCCACAGTGTACTGTCGATTTAGGACTAGATAGCGCTGCATTTTGCTTTGTGCTTGTGTTTGTGTTTCCCAATAAGCAATGTAGTTTTGTTTTGACTGTGTTGTAATTTGTTTTATTCTGATTGATTGAATGTTCTGCTCCTGAGGCTTCAGTGTGTTAGTAGAACAGTTTTGTGAAATCAGCCCCAGGACCAGCTGGATGAGGGGACTCTTTTCTTTGCTCAGCTCTTCGCATTGCAGGGCTTGGTAATGACACGAGACAGGGTCACTGTATTTTAGATGTTTACAAAACTTAATTGCAATTTTTTTTGTTTTTATTATTAGTGGATATTGGTCTAATTCTGCCCTGCATGCATTGTTTGTCGTTTTCCTCTGGACATGTAGGAAAATCTTACAGAACTCTGCATGCAGGGTTTCAATTGGGTGTTTGTCCCATTTGGTGAAATCTTGTTTTGCAGGTGAACCCCACACCTCGCTGCCATAAAGTGCAATTGGTTCAATGACACATTCAATTAGTTTTAGCCAAATTTGAATAGGTATTTCAATTTGAATTTGCTTTTTAATGGCGTAGAATGCCCTGTGTGCTTTCTCTCTCAGTTCATTCACTGCATCATTAAGGTGTCCAGTTGAGATTATTTTTAAACCTAAGTAATTGTAGTGTGTGCAGTACTCTATATATGTTGTACCAATTGAAAACTTTGGTCTAATTCCCTGAGATCTGGACCTTCTCTGGAAAATCATTATTTTAGTATTTTTGGGGTTTACTGCCAGGGCCCAGGTCTGGCAGTACTGTTCTAGCAGGTCCAGGCTCTGCTGTAGGCCATGTGCTGTGGGTGACAGCAGGCATAGGTCATCTGCGAAGAGTAGGCATTTAACCTCTGAATTGTGGAGACTAAAGCCATTGGCGGAGGATTTTTCTAGAATAGTGGCCAATTCGTTGGTGTAAAATTGAAGAGTGCAGGGCTCAGATTGCAATCCTGGCGAAGGCCCCGCCCCTGGTAAAAAATTATGTTATTTTCTTGCCAATTTTGATGCTGCACGTATTGCCAGTATACATTGATTTAATTATGCCATATGTTTTACCCCCTACACCACTTTCAATAACTTTGTAGAACAGTCCTGTATGCCAAATAGAATCAAATGCTTTTTGGAAGTCGATAAAGCAAGGGTGTAAATATGATCGGTCGTGCGATGTTTTGGTATAAATCCAATTTGGCTTTTACTCAAGACATTGTGCTTATTAAGGAAGTTTAGAACGCTTACATTTGTATAATGCTACAGAAAACCTTCCCCAGGTTACTGTTCACACAAATGCCTCTAATTGTTAGGGTCAAATTTGTCTCCGTTCTTAAAGATTGGGGTTATGAATCCAGATGTCAGGGAAATAACCTACACTCAGGATCAAATTAAACTGTTTTAATATAGCCAATTGAAATTTTGCACTAGTGATTTTTAGCATCTCATTTAGGATGCCATCAGGTCTGCATGCTTTTTTAAATTTGAGGGCCTGAAGTTTCTTATTTGGGGAGTCCAATGGATTTGGATGATCTTTTATAGCTTTTTCTAATCCATTCAACTTCTCATGAATTTGGCATTGTTCTGCGTTTGTGTCAATTTGAACGGTGTTGTAGAGTGTTTTAAAATGGGTTGTCCATATGTCACTATTTTGTATCGCTAATTCCTCTTGTTTATTTTTTTTTTCAAATTTTGCCAGAAGTTGTTTGTGTTTATAGACTCCTCAATTAGTGTCAGCTGCTTGCTGTTGTACTGTGCTTTTTTGGTTCTGAGTGTATGTTTATAGAGTTTTAAAGTCTCACAGTAATGAAGGCATAATTAACCATTATTTGGGTCTCTGATCTTTTGGTTGGATAGTGTTCTAAGTTTGTCCTTATAGTTTTACAATCTGCATCAAACCAGTTGTCATCTGTGATCTTTTTTGTCTCGTTTTTTATCAATTTCTATTGTGATTCTTTTGCCATTTGCCTGAATATATAGTTGATATTTTTTTACTGATAGATTGGTGCCTTCTTTACTGTAAGTGAATGTGGTATCCAGAAAGTTATCTAAGAGTGTTTGGATATTTTGGTTACCGGGTTGCTTTCTGGTATTCTTCTGTGCTCTCTCTCTCTCTGTCTCACCTGAGTCGTGGTCCGATGGAGCTCTTCCTGCCAGTGTATGTACTTCCTGGAGAGGCCATGGCATCCGCCAGTCAGGACCTGAGCCCCGTCAAAGGGCTGCAACACAACAGCATACTCAATGGGTCTGTGTCTGCGTGGGTGTGTGCAGATGTCACCGTTTGATGTATTAGGCAAGATTATACTTAACTTGTACCTTACCTTCAATTAAAAAAGCATGCATCCACGGTGCAGTATGTAGCCTAGAACTACATACTGTATGTCAAGATCATCCTCCCCTTTCAAATCAACGGATGGACTCAATGGACTCAAAGATGGTGGACTGTTTATTCTCCTCCTTTTACATCTGTGATAGGCTTAAGGTTGCAAAGCTCTCGGTAGTTTACCAAAGTTACGGGATTATTAACAGAAACTCTATGGAAACCTATTGTAACTTTGGTAATTTATACTTGAAAAATAATATTCATAATATTCATATATAATATACATTTTTTAGGTTTAAGAGAAAATAGCCTAATTAATGAAAAAAGTCAACAAAGTGTGAAAAAGATTAGTGTGATATTAAACACCAATAGTATTCACTAAGTTGATAATGTTTTACAGCTTTTGTTTTATTTGACAAGCTTCTTATTTAATTACGTATACCTTTTACATGTGATAAGGCCACCCAGAGGGCCAGAGATAATTACAGACACCTGTTGATACACTCCGAAAATGTTTTGCATGTCAGCAGTCAAGTTTTCAAGAAATCGGACATTCAAGAAGCAGTGTCACAGTAGTGTCACCAAATGCATAATATGATGCATTTTGCATCAACGTGATGATGTGAAGGGTGATAAACCAAGAGCTGAGACGCTTTGTTTTAACTTTTAACATAAATTAAAGTCGTATCAACTTCTACTGCCCTCCAAGAGTTAGTGCCCTCTAGAGACGGAGGCAGATAGGCTAAAGTCGTGTTCATGTGCTAGTCAGAACTAGGAAACGTTGAAATGTATGTTGAAAGTAAAAACAAAGTATCTCAGCCCTTGGTTCACATTGAAAAGGGTTTTACAGATAAAGGAAAGAATGAGGCTTTTACTCAGCTAACAACAAACGTTCCCACATCTTTAGAGAACGTTCCCCTAAGAGAGTCTCATTAGGTCATTAGCTAAAGTTTTCTTTCATAGGAATGTTCTCATGATGTGCAAGGAATTTTTTCCAAGAGACCATTCCTTTACTGTCAAGTAGAACTTACAATGTGGTGACCATGTTCTCAGAACTTACAGTCGGATATACATTTTCCGGACACATTCCATGGGAATGTTGCAAGGACATTCATGTGTCCAAAGAAAAGGTCTTTACACGTCACTATCAAGGCCCTGATTGGTGAACCACTTCATAGCTCTTTGTCTGTTGGCAAGGTGAAGAACGTTCACACACAGTGCTTTTAACATGCATGATTGCATTTTTTATTCAACATGTCCTCAAATGGAATTTGAACTCACGGTATTGGTATTCTGATCTTCCTGCTATAACACCATGTCCATGTCAGGTGTTGGTTAATCGGACTCTTCTCATCATTGATTTGATTAACTTATTTCAGCAATTGAAGGGCTTTCTGTATAGTTGTCCAATGCTGGTGGGTCATGTTAACCGTTTTCTTTAATGATACTGCTGAATCACTACGATCAACAATATAGTTTTTCTTGAGATGTACTTTTAACAGAGCTGAGATTTAGTTCAAAGTGCTTTTTTCCCCCTATTGCTTACACCTATCAATTTCATCTACATATGTGCCTAAGGAGGAGGGGTTAGGGTTTCTTCTTAAAATGAGTTTCTCAATGACACGTTTGTTTTAAATGGTATATGTGGTGTAGATTTTAAAAAAGACGATAGAGATGCTCAGCTATACAGAACTAATAAAAACGGATAATTTATGAGGTAGTGGAAATGTGGTCAAAATTCGTGCTTGAGGGGAAATCCTACAGATTCCCATCTTTCAATGAGAAACTCATTTTAATTAAATCAGATAGGTGTGTTGTAACTGTTGCCAAATAATGGCATTAACATATTTTGCTTAGTATTTGAGAGTAGGGTGATTGCCTTAGTGGGTCCCGAACCCAGGTCCCCAGCACCAATTTAAAAATGTCCTAACCACTGTCCTGTCCAGAAGAAACCCCACCCCCTCCTCTGTAAGCACTAGTGTAGATCTGAAACAACTTGATAGGTGTAAGGCTGTGAGCAATAGGGTAAAAGCACTTTGAGGTAAATCTCACCTCTGTTAAAAGTACATCTCAAGAAAAACTTTTGTTGATCGTAGTGATTCAGGAGTATCATTAAAACAGATTAACATGCCCCACCAACATCAGACAACTATACTGAAAGCCCTTAAATTGCTGAAATAGGGAGGCCTCACTCAAATCAATGATGAGAATAGTCAGATTAACTGATACATGACAGGGACATGTTGGCATAGCGGGAATATCAGAGTACTGTGAAACGAGGTTGTGAGTTCAAATCCCAGGTGAGGATATGTTGAATTATAATTACTGTGTAAATGAACAGACACAATGTAATCAAATATGTAAGTTGAAAACACTTTAAGTATCCCTAACATTGCCAACAAACAAAGAGCTTCTTTCTTTGGGACCATCAGGTGATGTCCTGACAACTGATACACAGAAATGTTCTTGAAGTGTGTATAGAACATGAATATCTTATGTTCCTTGAACATGGCAACCATGCAAAGGACAGAGAGAGAGAGATAACCATATTTCTCAAACAGAGAGGGATGCTATGCTACCTAGCTGTCTATGGCTATCCAACACTGGAAATCTTCCAAGTCATGGTAAGCTTTTGGCTTTATTCATTTATTTCCACATGGGGCCAGCCAGTGTAACTGCTAAACTGCTTGCTGTACACTGTACTGCATGATTGTAGCGGGTTTACTAACGCGTTCGTTCTAGTAGCTATGTTGACTATGACGTTAGCTAATATGGTGACAATGATGTAGGCTGTGTTTTGCTGTTAGCGGTTTTGGTATGAAGGTTTCGCTTGGAAAGGTTTTTTCGCATAGTCACAGACAGCTGTTGTGTTGTGCAATGAAGTCCACAAGCGAAGGGAAAAGGTGAGAGGAGGAGAGCGCGCAGATGCAAGAAGGAATTATACAACGAGCAAACTGATCGCACTGTTTGTATGTGGCTGCTATGAAAGTGAACTGTGTTTACAGGTGAACAGGTGTATTCATTCCGCCGATTCTGTTGAAAAACATTTCTTAAATGCAAGCAAACAGAATGAAACCAGCATAAACATACCTGAATTTGTCCAATATAAACTCTTGTTTGCAACTGTTTGGACTAATGATTACACCCTAGATCAGCTAGAATACCACAAGAGTGTGCAAGGCAGTATTGAATGTGTCACTGTCTGTCAATTCGATTACTCAAATGTTTCTCTCAACCTGTGCACCTACGTTGTAAACTTTCCTTCATAGGCTAGGTTGTAGTAACCTCTTGATAGGTATAGGGAAAATTCTAGTATCATGTAGTAGCCTAAGCCTATCGCTGTAACATTGAGCTGTGAGACTTGAATATGAATGACAGTCATCCAATATGCTGTAATAGAAATAATGCCATGATCATGAAAAAAAATGGTCATCTCTGATCTTAAACTGCACTGTGTACGTTTGGTGGACGCTGATGAAATATTCTCCTAAACCACAGAAAACTGGAGACATGAATGTCCTTGCAAAGTCCCACGAAACGTTAATATTGGATATTCTGAGAACATGGCAACCACGTTCTGGGTATGTTCTGTTTGACATTAAGGGAATGGTCTCCTAACTCTAATGCCAAAACATGTTAAAAAGGTTCTCAGGAGGTTTTTGCTAACATAGAATATTCCTGGACACTCAAACATTAGGGGAACATTAACTTTCTCTCTCCCTTGTTAGCTGGGTACACACGCATTACTCACACCCACACACATTTGTATTTATTTATCTAGGCAAGTCAGTTAAGAACAAATTCTTATTTACAATGACGGCCTACCAGAAGGCAAAAGGCCTCCTGCGGGGACGGGGGATGGGATTAAAAATGTAAAATAAAATAAAAATATAGGACAAAACACACATCACGACAAGAGAGATACCATAACACTACATAAAGAGAGATCCAAGACAACAACATAGCATGGCAGCAACACATGAAAACACAGCATGGTAGCAACACAACATGATAGCAACACAACATGGTAGCAACACAACATAACAACATGGCAGCAGCACAACATGGTAGAAGCACAAAACATGGTACAAACAATTATTGGGCACAGACAACAAAGGGAAAAGGGCAAGAAGGTAGAGAAAACAATACATCACGCGAAGCAGCCACAACTGTCAGTAAGAGTGTCCGTGATTGAGTCTTTGAATGAAGAGATGTAGATCAACCTCATGATGGGTATAAAACGGTTCAGTTTGAGTGTTTTCTTTCAGCTCGTTTCAGTCGCTAGCTGCACCAAACTGAAAAGAGGAGCGACCCAGGGATGTGTGTGCTTTGGGGACCTTGAACAGAACGTGACTGGCAGAACAGTTGTTGTATGTGGAGGATGAAGGCTGCAGTTGGCATCTCAGATAGAGGAGAGTGAGGCCTAAGAGTGCATTATAAATAAGCATCAACCAGTGGGTCTTGCGATGTGTATACAGAGATGACTCATCTTATACGCTGCTGCTACTTTAGATTATATATATATTTATTTTTTTTATTTTTTTTTACCCCCTTTTCTCCCCAATTTCGTGGTATCCAACTGTTTTAGTAGTTACTATATTGTCTCATCGCTACAACTCCCATACGGAGAGACGAAGGTCGAAAGCCATGCGAAACACAACCGTCCTCCGAAACACAACCCAACCAAGCCACACTGCTTCTTAACACAGCGCGCATCCAACCCGGAAGCCAGCCGCACCAATGTGTCGGAGGAAACACCGTGCACCTGGCGACCTGGTTAGCGTGCACTGCGCCCGGCCCGCCACAGGATGAGACAAGGATATCCCTACCGGCCAAACCCTCCCTAACCCGGACGATGCTAGGCCAATTGTGCGTCGCCCCACGGACCTCCCGGTCACCGCCGGCTTCTGGCGGCACAGCCCTAGACCACTGCGCCACCCGGGAGGCCCAAGATTATATATCTTGATATCTACCTCAGCTACCTCATATTCCTACACATAAATATGGTACTGGTACTCCCTGTATGTTAATTACTGTGTATATTATTCCTCTTGTGTTTATATTTTCTGATTTTTAACTCTACATTGTTGGGAAAGAGGTCATAAATTTGCGTTTCTGTAACGCTCGTCGTTATCCTCCTCGTCTGAGGAGGAGCAAGGATTCGGACCAAAGCCCACGTGGTTTGAATACATACTTTAATTATATAAACGAAGACGAAAAACACTTGACAAAATACAAACCAACGTGAACAAACGAACGAAAACAGTACCGTGTGGCGAACAAACACAGACACGGCAACAATCACCCACAAACAAACAGTGAAAACAGGCAACTTTTATATGGTTCCCAATCAGAGACAATGACAAACACCTGCCTCTGATTGAGAACCATATTAGGCCAAACAATAAACCCAACATAGAAACACATAACATAGAATGCCCACCCAGCTCACGTCCTGACCAACTAAACAAAGACTGAACAAAGGAAATAAGGTCAGGAACGTGACAGTTTCACAGTAAAGTCTACACCTGTTGTATTTGGCGCATGTGATTTGTCATGCGCCGAGTACAACAATTATTATAATTTATTTTTATTTTTTATTTTTATTAACAAATCAATACAGGAAGTACATGTGGGAGCACAAGTATAAATTAATAATATACAAAGGACAATTGGGCTAGGGGGTACAATATCACATTACACAAGGACATACATACACTTACTTATTCTAACAGCTTTTGTTAGTAGAGTATTTGTATTGTCTTAAAATACAGTTCAATTTCTTTTTGTAAGGTAGGAAAATTTGTTTTTTTGTTTGTAAATTTACATTTGTGAATATGAAATTTGGCCAAAAGAATAATGAAATTAATTACATAACATTCTTTCAGCTTATTTCTATCATAGGTAAAGAATCCAAGCAGTACATATCTCCACAATAGTGTAAGATCTTCATAAATGGGTTCAATTATAAATCTACTGATGTCTTGCCACAGTTTTCTTACATGAATACAATACCAAAAAAGATGCAACACTGTTTCTGGGTGGTCATTACGAAAGGAGCAATTTGAGTTGATGTTTTCCTTAAACTTCTTCATATGGTGGTTGGCAGGATAATATTTATGAATCATTTTAAAGGAAACTTCCTTAATTTTGTTAACAAGTAGGTATGTGTGTGGCAACATCCAACCTTTTTCCCAACAGATATTATCAATAAATCCATTCCAATAAGGAATGACATAAGGTATAGATACAAAATCCTGCTGAAACAAGGTTTGTATCGCTCTGTTGTTGAATGGACCAAAAGAGAAACAAATCTTTCCTACTGACGAGTCAACAGGGTCGACGGAAGGTAGGCTCTGAGGGTCAGGTCTTGACACGTTCCTGAATAATAAAGCAACACCTGAAGGAATGGCATCTAAAACAATTGCAAAATCTTTAGGTGTTACAGGGACCTTGTAAAGTGATAAGAATTCCTTATAACTGAGTAAAAGACCCTCTGCATTAACCATTTGGCTCACCAATAGGATATTATTTCAGAACCAATATTCCAAAAACAAAGAAGTATTTTTAAACAATATATCCCGATTATTCCATATATAATATCTGTGTGGAGAAAAATTATGCTTAGAAATTAAGGACCATGACAAGAAAACCTGCCGATGAAAAGCAGAACGTTTCACTGGAACTTTATCAATATTATAATTGCAAACCAACATGAAGTTAAGGCCATCAAAAGTAGAGAAGACATGACGAGGAATAAAATTCCACATAGAAGTGGGTCTTCTTAGGAATTGTTTTATCCAATTGATCTTAAAAGTATTATTTAAGGTAGTAAAGTCCAAAAAATTGTTCATTACAACAGTTTTCTTAATGTAATGGGTACGGTCATAAAGCCAGACTGTGTTTCATCAATGATTGCATCAAGGACTTCTTTAATTATTTTTGCAAGTAGTAAGGCTAATATCTTATAGTCATTATTAAGAAGACAAATTGGACGCCAGTTATCGATGAGCAGCACTTATTTTTTAGCCTTAGGTATCAGTGTTATTAACCCCTGACTCATTGTAGGAGGGAGAACATTGTTTTTTAATACTCTCTAAAAAGACTTCAAATAGGAAGGGACTACTTGAATTCTGATGTAATTCCATCAACACCTGGTGAATTATTGTTCTTTAGATGTTTGATAGACTCAATAAATCTCTTCAACTTTGATGGGTTCATCACACTGTTTAGATTCTGTATCACTGATAGAGTGAACATTATTCAGTGAGCCAAAAAACATGTCTGTGGATTCCTGACAGTACGTAGAGCTATACAATTTCCTGTAAAAATTGCTACAGTATTTAGTGATTACTTTTTGGTCATCTGTAATAACACCATCAATGTTTAACTTATGGATAGTGTTATTTGTAGAGTTAAATTTCTCAAGTCTAAAGAAATAGGAGGAATTCTGTTCTCCCTCCTCAATCCATTTTTTTCTAGATCTAATAAAGGCTCCTTCTGCTTTTAATCTATATATATTATCCAGTTTATTTTGTAACTCAATTAGTTCCATCTTCTCCTCCCCCGAGAGGCCGGCTGGGGACCTCTGAGAAAGGGAAGTTATCTTAATGATCACATTTTCCCCCTCAGCTCTTCTGGTCTTAGCAAGATTACTACCATATTTTCTAAGATATTTGGACACCTCAAATTTAAAGAGCTCCCAGTTCTTGCAATATGATTTTTCTTCACAAGCCCTTTCCCAAAAGTGTGAAAGCAGATCTTTAACCTCAAACTTAACTATATCATTATTTAATAATGAGCTATTTAGCTTCCAGTAGGATGCTCTACCAAGGTTAGTATCAGGGGTAAATATTTTGATATCAATGTAAATGGCCCTATGGTCTGTGAGGGGAGTAGTACAAATATTTGTAGTAACACACTCACTATCAATACATTTGGATATAAGCCAAAAATCGCCCGAATACAACAAGTGTAGACTTGGTTTGATTTGGTTGCGTCAGCGTTCCCTTCCGCTGGGCCTAAATTGCACAACAGGTAGCACTTTCTATTAACATCTTGAAGCAATTATAAATGTTCACTTTTAGATATTTCGGGGAAAAATAAAGAACACTTTAAATTATATTTGGGTTTTATTATTAGTTTCGTTTAAATTGACAATTAGTGTTTTGGCAGCCAGGGTGATTGTTGAAAGTGCGACGCCGAATGCTTAAACTAGATAAACAGCAGAACGCTTGCTAGCTTGCGACGCTGACAAGTACGGGCAAAGATCTAGCTAGCTAGCTATACTTTTTAAACTATGCATATTACTGTCCCGTCAAAAATACTAAATCATTTAGTTATCGAGTGTAAATTAAGTTAACTAGCTAAACGCTAATTTACTGTCTGAGCAATGTCTGTGCCAGACAGTGAAGAGATTTGTCTTACTAGTTAACGTTAGCTTGTCTGCTTATGCTTTAGCTAGCTACAGCTTGCCACAATGCTTTTTGATGATGGCTTCAACTTCCACAGCTGACATAAAAGGTTTGTTACGCAGACGCTTAATGGGAGATAATTAGCTAGTTAAGCTTTAAAAGTTTGTATCTCAAAACAGTCACATAGCCAGCTAGCTAGCTACTAGCAGAAGTTGTTAACTGTTAAGCTCACACTGTCTTGAGTTGGATGTTAACAGAATGTGTAATTTACGGTGGCGATTTTAGCATGTAACGTTAAATCTTGGTGGGGCAAACTCCCCTAAATGTTTTTAGATGGATTCCAGCAAAGCCACTACACAGCACATGCATGAATATCACTATAACGGTGACAAACGGTGCCCAGAAACTGTTAGGGCCTACATAAATCTGTCCCAACAGCAGAGTTTTATTTTTAGCACCACGGAGTGAATCCCTTACCAATGCTACACCTGGCAGTCAACGAAACAGTTAATTGAGCCTCATTTGCTGCCATTAAAAAAATATATATGGCTGACTTGCTTAAACAAATGTGGTTTCTACTTATAATGGATATGTATAAACTATGTTCTTACAGTATTCTCCCTGTACACCAAGTCAGAATTGTAGGATAAATAAAGGGGGCATAAGCTTACAATATTAGATGATTACATTTCTCTAAAACAGACTATAGTCTACATGTGCACCACCAAGTCAGAAGAGTAGGTTAAGTTATTAGGGTGAGACACATGGGCTACTAACAGCTAACTACACTACATACACTTAGAATTACTTTCTTAGCTACAGTATACATATCTCCCTGGCATATTACATAATTTATGCAGCAGTATACAGTACATTTTTGGACTCACCTTGTGTTGTGCTCAATTAAACAGGAAGGTGGCACAGCGGTCCTTGTGGGCAAATTTTGTCATCAAAGTCTGGCATTCTCTGGATTTATGGTGCTTTCAAGACAATTGAGAACTCGGGAAAAAAACAAGGTTGAATCATGACGTCCGTGATCTTCAGATCGGAACTCTAGAAAGAGGCCAGAGTTCCCGACTTGGAATTCCGAGTTGGATGGCCATTCAAAATGTATTTTCCGAGTCAGAGCTTGTTCTTGTCCGAGTTCCCAGTTGTCTTGAACTCACTGTAGTCTGAGATTTTCGAGTTTCCAGTTCGGCAGAAGTCATGCTGAATTGACAGCATTAATGTTTATAATTTTAAGCTTGAAAATAGACCCTTCAACCCAGACTTGGACCACACACCCACTCCACTGAATAGCAGGCTAGTGATTGCTTTGCAACGCTTGCAGTTAGCCACTGTTTCCTTCAAAACCAGTCATTGTTGAATTTGCAATTTCCAACTTGTTGTGTAATGTTTATGTCCAGTGGCCGATGAGCACCGATACGTTTTTATCTATAATTTCTCTTCATATGACAAGGATTGAAAAGTATTTGCCAGTAGATTGTCAACGTGATTCATGATGATGACTGCTTGTCTTGCTTGCTAGCTAAGATTTTGAAGGTATGATGTTGACATGTGCAGTCCAATCATAGCTACGGTAGATAAAATTATGTCAAATCATGTTATATCTGTGGCCAATGATCTTGAGCCTTCTTGGATGGGCACTTCTAATGTAACTCTATGGCAACACCAAAAGAGCTTGAATTTTCAACTCTCCCCGTAGAGTTTGCGGCGACGTAGTGTCCCCATGAGTGACAGAACACTGAGCCATTCATGGCGTAACTAGAGAACATTACCAATCTCTACGCTCTGTATTTTCTGCTGCCTGCCCCACCACAACAGAAAGCACTGAGCTAGGCTGAAACACCTGCATTTTGGAGCTGCCTTACTCAACTGTATGCGGCTTTATTAACTCAATATTATTACTTTTTTTTTTTACATTGTTTGCAAACTGATATGTGACACGTATTAATGCCAGAATAACATGCAAAACAGGCAATAGAAAATATATATATTGTATTTTTTTAGCTTAACAGGTGGGGCTCAAAACCTGCCCTGAATGATGGGTCACTACTGGTAATTTAGCCTATTAAAAACAAAAACTGTTTCAAGTGAGCATTCAGCAGGTCTGATGCCGAAAATAAAGTACCTTCTTGCCTACTTCACCCATTTTTTTCATTTATTTTTTCAAAGAAAGTTGTGTGTAGTTCCAGTAGTTAGCTACACCGCTACATGGCAAAACAAGTAATTAGCTAACTACTCCCTCCCTCCCATAACGACTGCAAAATGTAGTTAAATTACATGTAGTTCACTACTCCCCAACGCTGCTTGCTGTCTAGGTATTTATATAGCTAACCTGACATAACTAACCAAGCCATGATTTTCCCTCCCTCCCATAAACAGTGTGGCATGAGGGCGACAGATGCCTCGCTCCCAGCCCCAGAGATGGCACCCTACTACGAGGGGGGACAATCCAGAAACTCCCTTCCACTTCTCATGGTGAGGACATGGCACTGGTGAAGTTCACAGATCAACATGATGAAGATGAAGAAGAGGGGGCAGTCTTTCCAGTCTGTAAACTCCAGAGACCAGACACAAACCAGTCGTCCACCAGTGTAGTCTCTGCCCAGGAGAAGCCTCTATTCCTCTGCAGCCAGACACCCCCCGGTCCATCAGAGCCCTTGGTGTTGTCACAGAGTGGTGTGGCAGTCCCATACACCATCAACAGGTACGTGAGCTGTTAACTATGAAGCTGGGATTTTGCTGGGCTTCCCAGGTTGTTTTTGCTGTACGAATGCTTAATCAGATGCAGTCAACAGGTACCTGAGGTACTACCAGAAGGAAGGGATCCAGTTCATCTATGACAACTATGCCCAGTCCAGAGGATGTATCCTGGGAGATGACATGGGCCTGGGCAAGACCATTCAGGTAAAAACTAGACCGTCTTTGCGGAAACCTGATTGTTGACTGTATGTAGCTAGAGTATTAGCACTATTGGAGTTACCATGTGAAGAAAGACCTGTTCATGACTGACGTGTGTGTCTGTCAACAGGTCATTGGTTTCCTGGCTGCTGTGCTGGGTAAAACAGGGACATGGGAAGACATTGAGAACAACAGGCCTCAGTTTCTTCTCACTCAGATACCCACACAGCGAAGCAAACCCCGAAAGGTAGATCTTGAGCTATAGATTTCCCACAAGGATAGCACTCTTTGTGGCTGAAAACTGACTGATAGTTACAAAAATGTTAAAACCCACATGTGAATGCCCATGCTCTTTGTTAGGGTCCTGTGTAGGTGTTGTAATGTTATCCATGGTTGTGCCCAGGTGTTCCTGATTGTGGCCCCTCTGTCGGTGCTGTACAACTGGAAAGAGGAGCTGGAGACGTGGGGTCACTTCCTGACCGTGGTGGTCCACGGTCTGAGGAAAGAGGAGGAGCTGGCTCGCATCCGGAGGGGACGCTCTGAGATCGCCCTCACCACGTACGAGACCCTACGCCTCTGTCCGGAGCAGTTTAACAGGTAACGTTAGCTAAGATATTAAGGTGTGTTGGCGTGTGTAGCCTATCCTTATAGACCTGCTTCGTAATCCTACCGTGAAACTCCACCTATAAGCCTGCCACGCATTTTGACTGTGTGGCCGGTCTTCAATTCCAGCATTGACTGGTCTGCTGTGATAGTGGACGAGGCCCACAAGATCAAGAACCCCAACTCTCAGATCACTGGGGCAATGAAGGAGCTGAGGTGTCCGGTCAGAGTGGGCCTCACTGGCACAATCCTGCAGAACAACCTGGATGAGCTCTGGTGTGTCATGGACTGGTGGGTCTACACTGGCAATATAACTACTACTACTGTTTCTATCACTGCTACTACAGTACGACTGATCACTCTTATTTAGACACTTATTAGTGCAATGATGTAGAGTCAAGAGGTTACCCCAAAAAAACTCCCAATACCCAGTACCACCATTTCCTTCTAAACCAGTCTTTCTCTTGGGATTGACCTTCTTCCTTTGTGTACTTCAGGGCCAACCCTCGTTGCCTTGGCAGCCTGGGTAACTTCAAGAATATGTTTTCGGACCCCATCGAACTGGGGCAGAAGCACAGCGTAACTAAGCGGGCGCTAGCGACAGGCAGGAGGGCGGCCCGGGCCCTGGCTGGGAAGCTCTCCCATTGGTTTCTCCGGAGGACCAAGGCTCTTATCAGAGAGCAGCTGCCCAAAAAAGACGACCGGGTGAGTGGAGACTTCCACACAGGGTTCATGTTCATGAAGTAGGGTTGTGCAATTCTTGTAACTTTTCCAGAAATCCAAGTTGGGAGTATTCCTGCTTATTCTCTCTTGATTTCAGGAATTTTCCAACAGGGATTCATGGAAAACCTGGGAATTTTGGGAAAGTTACTGGAATTTTACAACCCTAATTGAATGAATTCTCTGGCCTTGAATGTGAATTTCCCTGGTCTAGCAGGTGGTTTCAAACATCTCACTAAGTGAATGGCTCGTCCATCTATGGCCAGGTGGTGTACTGTTCGCTAACGTCGTTCCAGCAGACTGTGTACCAGGCGGTACTGGACACGGAGGACGTCACCCTGCTCTTGCGCTCCTCAGAGAAGTGCGACTGTCACAGTGGACGCTCCCGCAGGAAGTGCTGCTACAAGGTCGGCTTATAACTGAAAGAGTTGTGTTATAACCTCTATTTGACCCGCTATGAAGAAATCTGTTATGAACCGTTTTGCACTCTTTAGGTCGGTGAACATCAGTCAAGGTTCAAATCGTTGTTTGGTCTTTGTAGGTCACCTAGACTAAGCAATGGTCACAATGTTGTCAGTAATGTTGACTTTATTGTGATAGGTCTTCCCTGTGAGGTGATGTAAATGTTTTTCCTCTTGTAAACTACAGGTGAATGCTCGGGGTGTGCGTGTGACAGACCTGTACTTCAGTTACTTGGCCATTCTCAGGAAGGTGGCCAACCACGTGGCTTTACTGCAGTCCAAGGGGAAAACCAGCAAAAAGCAGGTACGCTCTCACAAGTAAAGACCTGGTTATTATTTTACTGAACGTGACAAGTTCTGTTTGGTTCAACATCTGGACGTACTGTGCTCTCTCAGGAGCAGTATGTCAATGAGATCTGTGAGAAGGTGTTCCAGAAGTTTCCTGACTTCACAGAGAAATGCAAGCAGGCAGCATTTGAGGCCATGTCAGACCCCATGTACAGCGGAAAGATGAAGGTAGGTGGGTCTCGAGGACAAAAGTCATGTCACGTGAATGGCAAAGGCAGTTAGGTAGGCTCATATGTTTACATATAGTATCAGGTTTTTAAAAGAAGTATTTGTCTCATTTGGACCCTGTCATAGGTTCTACAGAAGTTGTTGAAACATTACATGCAGAGAAAAGACAAAGTACTATTATTCTCCCTCTCCACTAAGGTAAAACGTTTTAATTGTGTTTGTAGCCACAGGGATTCTGTCATTTGTGTCTAACTGTTTGTATGTGTGTGTCTCTGTGTTTGTGTGTATGTACTGTAGATGTCATGTGTGAGAGTTGGGGGATCTGTAGGGGTGTTAGTGTGTGTGTAGGAAAATGGCTGTGGTAGATAATGGTGAGATCATGTACTGGGCTATAGATGGTGTCAGAGCTCTAGTTCAGACACAACCAAAGCATGGATTGCTGTCTTACTTACTTTGTCCATAGACTGCTTACACGATGAGGAAACTATCCCTTTAAGCGTACAGTGCATTCAAAGTATTCAGACCCCATGACTTTTTCTACATTTTGTTATGTTTTAGCCTTATTCTAAAATTAAGTTGTTTTTCCCCTTCATAAATATACACGCATTAACCCATAATGACAAAGCGAAAACAGGTTTAGATATTTTTTTGCAAATGTATTAAAAATAAGAAACTGATATCAAACTGATATATATTTTCTACGATGTAGAAAATAGTCAAAATAAATGAACTTTTGAATTACCTTTTACTTTGTTGAAGCACCTTTGGCAGCGATTATAGCCTCGATTTTTCTTGGGTATGACGCTATAAGCTTGGCACACCTGTATTTGGGGAGTTTCTCCCATTTCTTCTCTGCAGATCCTCTCAAGCTCTGTCAGGTTGGATGGGGAGCGTTGCTGCATAGCTATTTTCAGGTCTGTCCAGAGATGTTCGATCGGGTTCAAGTCCGGGCTCTGGCTGGACCACTCAAGGACATTCAGAGACTTGTCCCGAAGCCACTCCCGCGTTGTTTTGGCTGTGTGCTTATGGCTGTTGTCCTGTTGAAAGGTGAACCTTCGCCCCAGTCTGAGGTCCTGAGCGCTCTGGAGCAGGTTTTCATCAAGGATCTCTATACTTTGCTTCGTTCATCTTTGCCTTGATCCTTACTAGTCTCCCAGTCCCTGCCACTAGAAAACATTGCCACAGCATGATGCTGCCACCACTATGCTTTTCTGTAGGGATGGTGCCAGGTTTCATCCAGATGAGACGCTTGGCATTCAGGCCAAAAAGCTCAATCTTGGTTTCATCAGACCAGAGAATCTTGTTTCTTATGGTCTGAGAGTCCTTTAGGTGCCTTTTGGCAAACTCCAAGCAGGCTGTCATGAGCTTTTTACTGAGGAGTGGCTTCCGTCTGGCCACTCTACCATAAAGACCTGATTGGTGGAGTGCTGCAGAGAATGATGTCGTTCTGGAAGGTTCTCCCATCTCCACAGAAGAACTCTGGAGCACTGTCAGTGACCATCGGGTTCTTGGTCACCTCCCAGACCGAGGCCCTTCTCCCCCGATTGCTCAGTTTGGCTGGTCGGCCAGCTTTAGGAAGAGTCTTGGTGGTTCTAAACTTCTTCCATTTAACAATGATGGAGGCCACTGTGTTCTTGGGGGCCTTCAATGCTGCAGAAATGTTTCGGTACCCTTCCCCAGATCTGACAATTCTTTCGACCTCATGGTTTGGATTTTGCTCTGACATGCACTTTCAATTGTGGTACCTTTTATATAGACAGGTGTTTGCCTTTCCAAATCATGTCCAATCAATTAATTTACCACAGGTGGACTCCAATCAAGTTGTAGAAACATCTCAAGGATGATCAATGGAAACAGGATGCACCTGAGCTCAATTTCGAGTGTCATAGCAAAGGGTCTGAATACTTATGTCAATATGGTATTTCTGTTTTTTATTTTTAATACATAATACATTTTGCAAACATTTCTAAAAGCCGTTTTCGCTTTGTCATTTTGGGATATTGTGTGTAGATTGATGAGGAACATTTTTTATTTAATCTATTCTAGAATAAGGCTGTAACGTAACAAAATGTGGAAAAGGGGAAGGGGTCTGAATACTTTCCGAATGCCCTGTATACTTGTGAAAACACGCCACGTCACCAAGTGGAAGTGTTCTCAATATGTTGTGTTAACCCTTTAGCTGCTGGACGTGCTGGAGAGCTACTGCATGGCAGATGGGCTGGAGTATAGCAGACTGGATGGCAACACCAAGTCCAGAGAGAGGCTGAAGATCGTCAAAGAGTTCAACAGCTGCCCTGACATCAACCTCTGCCTGGTCTCCACCATGTCAGTGCCACTCCCACCACCCCTCATAGCTCTGCTTTAACAGAGCACAGCAATATGATTGCGTTGGATGGCTGTGTCCCGAATGGCACCCTATTCCCTACATAGTGCACGTCCCTGGTCAAAAGTAGTGCACTATATAGGGAATAGCGTGCCAGTTGGGACACAGCTATGTTTGAAATGAATGGACCACTGACTGTAGGTTCGATTGTCTGTTTCTCCCCCCCCCCAGGGCAGGGGGTCTGGGCCTGAACTTTGTGGGGGCCAACATTGTGGTCCTGTTTGATCCCACCTGGAACCCTGCCAATGACCTGCAGGCAATTGACAGGTATGCTGCAATATCCATACATGCCATGACTTACATAGAAGTACATAGTCATAGAACCTTACAGGGTTCTTTCCAATTTGTTGTATCAATTCAAACTTTATTTGTCACATGCGCCGAATCCAACAAGTGTAGACCTTACCGTGAAATGCTTACTTACAAGCCCTTAATCAACAGCGCAGTTCAAGAAGAGTAAAGAAAATATTGACCAAATAAACAAAAGTAAAAAAGTATAATTAACAATAACGAGGCTATATACAAGGGGTACAGGTTAGTTGAGGTAATTTGTACATGTAGGTAGTGGTGAAGTGATACAACAGCAAGTAGCAGCAGTGTACAAAATAAATGGAGGGTCCTAGACTTGGCGCTCCGGTACCGCTTGTGGTGTGGTAGCAGAGAAAACAGTGTATGACTTGGGTGACTGGAGTCTGACAATTTTATGGGCTTTCCTCTGACACCGCCTATTACTGGATGGCAGGAAGCTTGGACCCAGTGATGTACTGGGCCGTACGCACTACCCTCTGGTGCACCTTACGGTCAGATGCCGAGCAGTTGCCATACCAGCCGGTGATGGAACCGGTCAGGATGCTCTTGATGGTGCAGCTGTAGAACTTTTTGAGGATCTGGGGACCCATGCCAAATATTTTCAGTCTCATATTCTATGTCTGTATACACAATGCCAGTGTTAACAACAGTGATCTCTGTGCTGGTGTGGGACCCATAGGTCACCCTTTATGGCTTATTGACCTGAATGGGGACCCCTCTTCTATTCCTTTTTATTTCCATGATGTGACCTCTCCTCAGGACATATCGTATAGGCCAGTTCAGGGACGTGACAGTGTGTGACCTCTCCTCAGGCCGTATCGTATAGGCCAGTTCAGGGACGTGACAGTGTGTGACTTCGCCTCAGGGCGTATCGTATAGGCCAGTGCAGGGACGTGACAGTGTGTGACCTCTCCTCAGGGCGTATCGTATAGGCCAGTGCAGGGACGTGCCAGTGTGTGACCTCTCCTCAGGGCGTATCGTATAGGCCAGTGCAGGGACGTGACAGTGTGTGACCTCTCCTCAGGGCGTATCGTATAGGCCAGTGCAGGGACGTGACAGTGTGTGACCTCTCCTCAGGGCGTATCGTATAGGCCAGTGCAGGGACGTGACAGTGTGTGACCTCTCCTCAGGGTGTATCGTATAGGCCAGTGCAGGGACGTGACAGTGTGTGACCTCTCCTCAGGGCGTATCGTATAGGCCAGTGCAGGGACGTGACAGTGTGTGACCTCTCCTCAGGGCGTATCGTATAGGCCAGTGCATGGACGTGACAGTGTGTGAACTCTCCTCAGGGCGTATCGTATAGGCCAGTGCAGGGACGTGCCAGTGTGTGACCTCTCCTCAGGGCGTATCGTATAGGCCAGTGCAGGGACGTGACAGTGTGTGAACTCTCCTCAGGGCGTATCGTATAGGCCAGTGCAGGGACGTGCCAGTGTGTGACCTCTCCTCAGGGCGTATCGTATAGGCCAGTGCAGGGACGTGACAGTGTGTGAACTCTCCTCAGGGCGTATCGTATAGGCCAGTGCAGGGACGTGACAGTGTTCAGACTCATCTCTCTGGGAACAGTGGAGGAGGTCATCTACCTGCGCCAGGTCTACAAACAGGTACAGTCATCCTAAGCCTTTATTTATGGGGGAAAATGCAAGCTACTTTAATGGCTAATTTCTCTGGGGGGAAGGGGAAAACACATCACCAAATTCACTGAGAATATATTACATAGTATGAATAAACAATACTCCAATACGCAACTTCATACCACTTGTCAAACATAGAGAACTGATACTATATACTGGATGTTGGTGTGAGCTTTGGGAGTTCTGTGGGTGACTTTTGACCATTTTATTTGGATTCCTCCCTTAATCGGTTTTAAGAAGAGGTTTGGTCCAAATTGGATGTTGGATACTATATTTATTGAATATTAGATGAATCCTATACATTGAAATGGGCAATTTGGGTGCAATCAATTAGCTTAGTTTCTCAGATCAAATGATATTTCAACAAAAATACTGTTGCAGGAATGCTTATCCGATGTGTTCTTAACTACAGAAACCAATTCAAAACAATGGCTTGCTGAAATGGAACGACCCAGATGATGGGGAAACCAACCTTCTAATGTTCTCTCCCTCCATCCCTGTCTGTGACTCTGCAGCAGTTGCAGTCTTTAGTGATGGGTAAGGAGAGTGCCCGGCGGTACTTTGATGCAGTGCAGGGGCCCGACGGACAGAAGGGGGAGCTGTTTGGGATACAGAACCTCTTCAGGCTGCAGACCCAGGGGACCTGCCTCACCAGGAGAATACTGGAGGTCAGAAGTCAAACAGCCTGAGTGGACAACCCTGGTACTGTGTGTTACATGTTTGTGTGTATTTCTATCTCTGTTTATGTACATGTATGCTCAAGTGTGTGCGTGTGTTCCTCTCAGCGGGAGGGACGAGTGGAGGTAGGAGTAATGACGGCCAGCACCCACACAGGGGAAGAGGAGGAGAGGAAGAGCGAGAGCGTGAGTAACCGCCTTTCTCAGGGACCCGTGACGGTCACGTCTTTCCCATCTCTCACTCCCTCTCCTTTCCCAGGCGGCCCTCTCATCCCTCAATTCCCTCTCATCCCTCCATTCCCACGTGAAAGAGACGATTCCTCACACGTGCGTCTTCCTGTCTCTCCTTCACCGGCCCCTTCTTACTCTTCTCTCTCTCCTTCCTCTCTCCCCCCTCCCCCTCATCTCCCTTTCGCTCTCTCTCTGTGATAGTGTCCCAACAGATGGACATAATTATCCCTCTGTAATGACAGGACCAGACCACACTGAAGGCCGTCTGTTCCGTTGTGTGGTATTTATTTACCCAATAGTTTGGCCTCTATCTACTGTGACAGTTCCCAGCTAAGACCCAACACAACTGTCCCTTTTTAGTAGGCCGAGTATGTAGTGGGGGACGTTCAGACTTTAACAGCCATACACAATACACCAGGGTGTAGTAACACACACACACACACACACACACACACACACACACACACACACACACACACACACACACACACACACACACACACACACACACACTACGGAAGAGTCATCTGGTTGGCAAAAACCATAAGATTAGTATCGCTGTAGGTGGTCGCACTCATAAAGGCCCTCGCATAACTCCCATGCACGCTATAAAAGCTACAATGTATCCTATTGTTCCGTATTCATGACTCATGGCATGTCACATTTATGTATGGATGATTTATTGTTACAAGCATCTTTGCATTACCTAGCACTGCTAAATTCTTTATGAATGATCAGCCCTGTTCTGTAGCCTGGTGATGCCATCAGCCCCAGGTCACAACCAAATACAACATACAGAAGACTCCATAGCTTTGTCAATCTCATTAGTGCCGCTTTCCTACCAAACGTAACGCAGTGGTAAATCTTAGCACTGGCGGTAGAGCTATACGTCTTTTGTTTGTCCTCCATTTTTGAGCTATTTTCACAGCGGGAATTGTGAGCGTAATAGCTGGCTCACTGGCCAGTCGCCGTGTTTCATGGCTTAATATTGCATGTCGTCTCACGATCTTTGCGTGGTCATCAACTCCAATTTGGCTGGGGCCGCGGAACATTCTCGCTCTAGTCAATTGTGGATTAATACTACAGTTTATGAAATAGCATAGACTACAGTAGCCTAACAAGTAATAACAATAAAACTTTTTTCATGTTTTCTCTATGTTTGGAGTTTTGACAGTCAACATTGTTGTAATTGGCTAAAATGAGTATAGGTCTACACATCGCACTTCTCAAAAAATACTTTCCCGTAAAATGTACAGGCTCCTGTAAATTGTATTGAATGCGTGAGGCACGTTCTCAATGAACAAGATCTAACCTATGCCTATCGTTGATATGGCGTTATAAGACTGAAGAATTTGAATATGTTATGAGGAGCACGTCTTTGGTGACCGGACAAGATGCGCTCTTTGGAAATGGAGACGAATACAAGTCGAAATGGAGCATGCACTGCAGGTGAATTGTGAATAACGAAAGGCATGATGGCTAAAGCCTCACGAGTAGACCATTTTTAAGTACCTTTTTATGACTAAGCTAATGCATGGCCAGGATAAGAAAGACACCAGACGCATTGCTGTTGAACCAGCTTTCGTTATAGTAGGGTAACGGTAGCCTACCGAGTTAAAAAAATATATAAAAAAATTAACGGAAAACAAGCCATTTTTACAGGAAATTAACTTAAATGTTTCTAAATACGAGGGTCACCGGCAACATCTCATCTCTCATGTAGCCTAAATGAAGTTTTTTTTCCGCACATAACAAATAATAACAGGAGCTAGCTAAAATAATGTACAACACATAGATAAAAAGGGGATGTCCACTCATCGTTTTGCTGCTCCTAAACTTGATCTTTAAATAAAAGTTTGGTGATGAAGATTTATTTTGAAGCGGTCTCACGAGCCAAACCCTTTATCAATAGTCTTGACTACTTAGCGAATGCTTTGGTCAGGACAACAACAAAAAAGCAGCCTTCATTGAGAGGAGGGGAGGCTACGCTTGATTTTATTTGATCAAATTAAACAAAAAAACATAACTTTTTTATATTTCTAAATAAGAGGTGTATGGACAAAAACAATATCACCTCTCTCTTGTTCCATGTGCATATGGGAACTGTGCATCACGGCTGGATAGGCTGCTCTTCCGCTGTTCAAATCCATGCCTTAACCAACCGCGTTACCTCTAAGACCAGCCTTCAGTTGGTTTAAATATCCCCACCAGTGCTGCCTGAAATTGGCACGTTGGCCAATGTTTTTAACGACAAACCTCAGATATTGCCAACCCTCCCACCGTAGCAAAAGCGAGCTCATAATAAGACCTGTAAATTACCAATCCTGGCGCGAGGGTTTTAAAATAAATATGAAGACTCTGTTGACCTTGTGTTGCAGGAGGCTGGGGAGGTTTCCGCAAGGGACCACTGTGAACTGGGCAACGGAGGGGCGATCGGCAGTGTAGGGGCCTCGAGGATCCCCAGGGGAACAACCAGTGGGGTACTGGACTTCAGCAGTGGCAGTGAGGAAGAGGGGGGACGGGGGGGCAGGAGTAAGGTGGAGAAGGGGAACACTACCCTTCCTGGCCGACTCAGTCTCCTACAGCATGGCTTCTCCAGGTTGCTCCAGAGGTCAGGGGTCAGGGCTGGGTCAGAATCAGGGGAGCATAGCCAGAGTGAGGGGGGAAGGAGTGATTCTGAGGATGACAGTGATGAAGACACTTCTGCCGTGGCACCAAAGGGCCTCAGCACCGCAGGGAGTGGGGGCCCCCAGACCCCTACATTGGCCCCCAAGGGTGGGAACCACCTGGATGCAGCTCCTCTGAAGAACGACTGGGACGTCTCCAGTGGCTCTGAGACAGAGGAAGAAAGGAATGGAGGGAGAGGGGATGGACAGAGGGGGCGAGACCATGATCCTGTTACACTGTCAGGAGAGAGTGATGACATGGGGAGAAAAATACCAAATCTGAAACGAGGAATAATGAGGAAGAGGAGGGTGGAGGAGGACAGTGATGATGATTCACCCCCCTCCGGCGGAGGCAAACGATCTAACACTAAATCTCCAGTTTCCAGAATGCACCAGGTGGTGTTTGACTCTGAGTCTGAGGATATTGACATAAACATTGAGGAGCTAATCCGACCTTGTGCACAAACTCATGTGCTTAAGAGACCCACAGCACACCTGAGAAGGAGGGAGATGGGAAGAGCTGGTAAGAGAGAGACCAGCAACAGACCAGTAGACCAGAGTAGAAGAACCAGACAAGCAGAGGACATTGAGACTTTTACCTCCTCAGACGAAAACCACACTCCAGTCGAAAGAGTGCGATCTGTTACAGCCCCACAGAACCACAATCATGGCCCAGACCCACAGACAGACCAACACGGAACGGGGGCGTTTACAGGTCTGAAAAACCCAAAAGCGAACCAGACTGTCCCTTCTGCCAAAGGACCGCCCTGTGGAACGATTGACAATGTGTTAGGTAAGGTCAAAGTGGGATTTTCAACAAAAAAACCTGTCGTATCATATGTGTCAGCAAACATCAGGGGCTTGTATTCATAAAGCATCTCGGAGTAGATCAGGACTGCTACTCTGAGATGCTTCTTGGATACAGGCCCAATTCTATACCAAGAGTTAAGAGTAGAATTTGCCTGTAAGTACAGACGTATATCTCCTATTCGTGTGTGTGTGTTGTAGGTGGTGTACGGGAGGTGGTTTACACCCACTCTAACCAATATGTGGTGGGCGGGAGCAAGGCCGAGGAGCGAATCAGCAGAGCCGCTCTCAGAGACGTGTTTGAGCGCAGGAGGTTCTCCCAGCTTCCAGCCAATGAACTCCGGGACACACAGGAGGTACACACCCACTACCTGGTGAAGCCCAAACCACCCAACGAGTCGATAGTCTAGTGTCCTATTCCAAATCAACTCCCTAACCCCTTTCCCTTGTCCCTTCCTTGTCAGTGTGATTAGAATGAATTTATCAAATCTGTGCGTGTGCGTATTTTACAGACCCAGCCTGAACACACTCCACCATTCTATACTTCCCATAATGATGTTGGTTGGGTGGGAGCAGTGCACAGACCCAGTGTGGACCACCCAGTCACACACACCATCAGGAGCGTCCACCACCCCACCCAACACACCACCGTCATTATTGGAGAGACCCCCGGAACCATCCGAAGGTGAGTTATTCCTGGTAGGGCAGGGCAGAGAGCCAAATCTAACCACCGTTATGGTGTGCAGCGCCCTCAACTGGTAGAAAGGGGTTCTTCTTCTTGTGTGTGTGTGAGACCACCTCTTAGCTAACCCTCTCAACCATTTCCCAGAACCTTGCCAAAGATTAGCCAGTTGTATTCAGGCTCTACAGTACTGCCTTTCCCCTCCAATATCACAGTTATCCTGAGACTCCCAGAATATGGTTAGTTTCTGTTTTAATGGCGGTGATAGAATATGGTTTGTTCCTGTTGTAATTGCTGTTACAGAATATGGTTTGTTCCTGTTTTAATTGCTGTGACAGAATATGGTTAGTCCATGTTGTTTTGGGGACAGTTGCGCCTGTCTTAGACAAAGGACCCTATATCATTCCATGACTATCAGAAATGTACCCTAAATATACACTACATGATCAAAAGTATGTGGACACCTGCTCGAACATCTCATTCCAAAATCATGGGCATTAATATGGAGTTGGTCCCACTTTGCTGCTATAACAGCCTCCACTCTTCTGGGAAGGCTTTCCACTAGATGTTGGAACATTGCTGCAGGGACTTGCTTCCATTTAGCCACAAGAGCATTAGTGAGGTTGGGCGTTTAGGCTTGGCTCGCAGTTCGCGCTCCAATTCATCCCAAATGTGTTCGATGGGGTTGAGGTCAGGGCTCTGTGCAGGCCAATTAAGTTCTTCCACACTGACCTCGACAAACCATTTCTGTATGGATCTCGCTTTGTGCACTGGGGCATTCTCATGCTGAAACAGGAAAGGGCCTTCCACAAAGTTGGAAGCACAGAATAGCATGTCATTGTATGCTGTAGTGTTAAGATTTCCCTTCACTGGAACTAAGGGGCCTAGCCCGAACCATGAAAAACAGCCCCCGACCATTAGTCCTCCTCCACCAAACTTTACAGATGACAGTATGCATTACAGCAGATAGCGTTCTCCTGGCATCAGCCAAACCCAGATTCGTCCGTCGGACTGCCAGATGGTGAAGCGTGAGAGAACGTGTTTCCACTGCTCCAGAGTCCAATGGCAGCGAGCTTTACACCACTCCAGCCGACGCTTGGCATTGCGCATGGTGATCTTAGGCTTGTGTGCGGCTGGTCGGCCATGGAAACCCATTACATGAAGCTCCCGATGAACAGTTCTTGTGCTGAAGTTGCTTCCAGAGGCAGTTTGGAACTCGGTAGTGAGTGATGCAACCGAGGACAGACTATTTTCTATGCGCTTGTGTGGCCTACCACTTCGCGGCTGAGCCGTTGTTGTTCCTAGACGTTTCCACTTCACAATAACAGCACTTACAGTTGACTAGGGCAGCTCTAGCAGAGCAGAAATTAGACAGACTGACTTGTTGGAAAGGTGGCATCCTATGACCGTGCCACGTTGAACGTCACTGAGCTCATCAGTAAGGCCATTCTACTGCCAATGTTTGTCTATGGAGATTGCATGGCTGTGTGCTCGATTGTATACACCTGTCAGCAACGGGTGTGGCTGAAATAGCCAAATCCACTCATTTTGAAAGGGTGTCCACATACTTTTGTATATATAGTGTTTATCCACGAAGCATCAAGCTCACCTACTTTCAAGCCAACATTTTCCTATTTTCTAATATGATATCACGCAACTTCGCTACGCTCTCTGAGCCAAATCCTGTGTGTGTGTGTGTTCCCATGTAGGCAGCAGCTGGAGGAGATGGCGTGTGTATTTGGATCCAGTTCATTGAGACAGTTTGCTGAGGAGGTTCTGAGGAGTACCTCTGCCCAGAGACTGGCTCAGCTACGACAGTACTACACTGACCAGGGCCCTGGGGTGGCTTCCATCATCAGGGAGAACTTCGCAGAACCACACACAGCCCAGCCCAAAGTTGACAGGACAGCCTCAAAGCCTTCCTCCTCCTCTACAACCAAACACAGACCCAGCTCCAAAAGGAACCAGCGAGTTTCTCTAGAACTCCAAGCAGCACCTAGAACCCCACATAGGTCCGTTCCAGAACCCCAGAGGGATGTTTCCTCTTCTGAGGAGCAGAGGGTCCGGAACACCAGAGGAGGGAAGAAGAAGAGTGGTAATAGTGGAGTGTCCAGAGCTGCTCAGTGCTCCAGCTCAGACCTGGACAATAGTAGGAGTAGTCCTCTGGGACCAGGGGCCTCTGGAGCTCAACCCGTTTCCTCCTCCTCTTCTTCAGCTCTCAGCCATCCCCAGGCTAAGCCCACAGCCAGCCCTCAGAGAGGGAGGAGCAGCCTGCTGTCCTCCCCCAGGAAGAGTGAGGCTGTGAGGAGGCAGCGGTACAGAGCTCAGCCTTCCTCTCCCCCCAGCCAGCAGGTCCTCCTCACAGAGCTGCTAGGAGACACCTCCATCCTGGACGACCTGCTGCGACCCAGAAGCAAGGCCTCCTCAGAGCCTCAGAGGGGCTTCCCAAAAACCCCTACCTCACGGGCTGTCTTTACACCCACTTCTCACTCTGCCACACCTGCCTCCTGTCACCCTACAACGCCTCCCAAACCGCCCAGCACACCCCACCCTCGGCCCCTGACAAAACCCGTCCCAGGCCCTTCTTCTACTACTACTCCCCCCTCTCGATCCGTCACCACACCCCTCACACACCCCATTACGCCACTTTTCTCTCTAGCCCCTGAGAGGTCAAAGAACAGCCACAGAGACTTCTGGGACATTTTGGAGGAGGGTAACGAGGAGAGGATCAACAAACTGACGGACCTGTCGGAGGTAGAGCGGGTGTGTGAGAGTGCTAGCATCAGGGCCAGAGGAGGAACAGGGGGAGGAGAGGAGAAAGGGAATACGTCATTCTGGAAGAGGAACGACAAGTTCCTGTGGAAGAAGTGATTCTGGGGGAGACATGACGATATGCAAATGTATTTTGCGTTCGACTTTTATTATTCTTATGCTTTTTTTTTAAACGAAAAATGTAATCGTTTTGGTTACTGTAACCTATCCTGAAATTATAGATAGATAAATACATGTGTGTAAGTCAACCGTGTAGACAAACCATGTGTGTGCGTGCTCATGTATGTTTGTACAGTATGGAAATGTACATTGTAATTCCGAAAGTTAATGCCATGTGCCATTGACTTGGGCCAGACACGGTCTGACTGTGTCAGTGGTGGTAACCCAAGTTTCCTGCTGAACTAATTAGTGACCACCAGCCTGAGAATCTCATGTCTGGCCACTTACATGGCCGGACCCTTGGTGGTCCTAATAAAAATCTCCCTTTTAAATTAGACACTACCTGTCATTTCGAGTCCAAATCCCCCCCTCTTCTTCACTCACACTCTCATTCTCTTTATCTGTGTTTCTGTCTTCCGCAAGGCTTTGACTAGTTTTCCTATATATTCTTTCTCAGTAGACGGTGTGTATGTGAAGTGGGCCAGGGGCTGTCTGGGGGCAGGGCCTGTGGTGGGGGCATGTCTGGGCGCTCCTTCCCGCATCAGTACTCTGCAAAATGACAGGCTGTGGTTGGGCTCAGCTCTGCTTCTAATGGCCTCAGAGTGGAGGCCGCTGCTGCATCATTAGAGCATTAAAGAGGTAAAAGGGAGGCTGAGAAAAGAGCTGCTGACCCCCCCCCCATTACCCTCATCCCACCACAGGCACCTTCCAAAAGGCACCCTATTCCCTATATAGCGTACTAGTTTTAACCATCACCCATAGGCACTATATAGGGAACAGGGTGCCATTTTGAACGGGCCCACAAACCATCAGACTGATGCTTCCCTTCACCTCACAGGCTGTCATCCACTGACTATTGCAGATGTGCAGTGTAGTTGTGCACCTACAGTCTTTTGCATATAGAGAACCAGTAGGATTTGGATGTGCCCCATCTGTGGGTCCTGGCCCACCATTTTGGGGACCGCTGCTGTATACCATCTCTGATAGTTACTGTATAGGGGTGTGTGTGAGAGAGAAAGCCACGCAGCTGTTTGACCTCTCAGCTGAGGTAAGCAGAGCCCCTAAGGGTGCAGCTCTGTTAATGTGTTTTGTTTAGCTGAAATGAGAAAGTGCTGATAGCTATCAATAAACAACAAGACTAATACGTGCCTCAACAGAACACTGCTCCGCTGCCAAAGCTGTGTGTGTAGCCCTTCTGGGTGGTAGAAGGTGCACACAGACAGGCCCACACATCTGCCACGCCTGTTCAAATCCAAGACTGAGGTGAATAAAAAAGCCCTTTCTATATCTCTTTCCTCCTCAAACTCATGCCACGAACAGATTCCCATCTACCTCCCCTCCCCTCTTTGCTCGGTCTGGTTCAAGTGCAATGACAGTCAGGCTTAAGGTTTTAGAAATGTACAAATGCACTAAATGATTGTAAAGAATTGGACACCTCTACAGTACATCATGCCCCAATGATTCCCAATGTTGTCCTGTATAAAAGCTATCTTAAAGGATTCCAGCTCTTCAGTGACGTGAGAAACGCAAACCGAGTGCTGCTCTGTCCTCTGGAAGGATGTCAATAAATAAAAACAGGTGGAACATGTTTAGCAAGAGGCACTGACGACTAAAAGACACAAGTACAAGAGTCAAAGAGTTGTGTGTGTTCACTGGATTATGAGTCCACTTGTGTCTACCATCTTTTCACTCTGTTTTGCTGTATTTTGTTCCCTATTTCGGGCATCACTTTTGACCAAAAATGGACTGCTGGCTTTTTCTAAATTCACCATTAGGGTCTTTTCTCTGTGTCGGGGCGGTGAGAGGACTTTCTGGATTCCACTGTCATAATTACCCAAGTGTCTGTCCATCCATCTGGCTGGCTGGGTTTACTTGCAGAAGGTCAGGGAGAGACAGACAGAGCGTGTGGTTTGATTGGTGAAAGATAGGCCAATGGAGGCCTTTCCTCTCAGGCTTCTACAGAGATAGAAACGACAAGTAACTGCCAAAATAAAGGAAACACTTGAGTAAATGGGGGATGCAAAGTATATTGAAAGCAGGTGCTTCCACACAGGTTTAGTTCCTGAGTTAATTAAGTAATTAACATCCCATCATGCTCTGGGTCATGTATAAAAATGCACAGTTGCCCATTATTTTGGCTACCATGGCTAGAAGAAGAGATCTCAGTGACTTTGAACGTGGGGTCTCAAAGGAGCATAGGGGGTTTAACGGGTGTGTGTGTGTCAGTCACCAGATCTCAACCCAATTGAAAACTTGTTGGAAATTCTGGAGTGGCGCAGGAGACCGTGTTTTCCAACACCATCAACAAAACACCAAATGATGGAATTTCTTGTGGAAGAATGGTGTCGAATTCTCCAATAGAGTTCCAAGACGCTTGTAGAATCTATACCAAGGTGCATTGAAGCAGTTCTGGCGCCTCGTGGTGGCCCAACGCCCTATTAAGACCCTTTATGTTGGTGTTTGTTTTATTTTGGCAGTTACATGTCCGTCTACTGTATTGGCGCTTGCAGCTCTTCATGAGGAACTAAGAATTTGAGAAAAGAAGGCGATGGTAACCTTGGCAGAATGTGGTATTTTTGCCCCTCTGTAGCATTGTTTTCATTTAATGTATTTTGCATGTGGATGTATAAGTCATTTAAATAATGCATCAGCTGCTATTAGCCACCCCCCCCCCCAAAAGAAAAAATATTCCTAAAATCGTCTGTCCATCCAACCGTTCCTCCCTTCTCATTATTGTCGGGTTCATCAGCGATTTCAGTTATTTTCCCTTATCTCCTCACCCACTTACATTTCCCTCCTTATGCCTCCCTTTCTCAGTCCTCTATATCTTTTTGCTTGCCATAGTGTTTACCATCTTCTCCTTTCCCTTTTTGGTTGAAAATGTTACTCAAAATCAGGTGTGTCTGTGTGTGTAAGTGGCTATTCTATACTATAGTGTTACTGTGTATGTACTATGTTTAGTACTACTAAACTCAGCAAAAAAACAAACGTCCCTTTTTCAGGACCCTGTCTTTCAAAGATAATTTGTAAAAATCCAAATAACTTCACAGATCTTCATTGTAAAGGGTTTAAACACTGTTTCCCATGCTTGGTCAATGAATCATAAACAATTAATGAACATGCACCTGTGGAACAGTCGTTAAGACACTAACAGCTTACAGACGGTAGGCAATTAAGGTCACAGTTATGAAAACTTAGGACACTAAAGAGGCCTTTCTACTGACTCTGAAAAACACCAAAAGAAAGATGCCCAGGGTCCCTGCTCATCTGCGTGAACGTGCCTTAGGCATGCTTCAAGGAGGCATGAGGACAGCAGATGTGGCCAGGGCAATAAATTGCAATGTCCGTACTGTGAGACCCCTAAGACAGAGCTACAGGGAGACAGGACGGACAGCTGATCATCCTCGCAGTGGCAGACCACGTGTAACAACACCTGCACAAGATCGGTACATCCGAACATCACACCTGCGGGAAAGGTACAGGATGGCAACAACAACTGCCGAGTTACACCAGGAACGCACAATCCGACCATCAGTGCTCAGACTGTCCGCAATAGGCTGAGAGAGGCTGGACTGAGGGCTTGTAGGCCTGTTGTAAGGCAGGTCCTCACCAGACATCACCGGCAACAACGTCGCCTATGGGCACAAACCCACCGTCACTGGACCAGACAGGACTGGCAAAAAGTGCTCTTCACTGACGAGTTGCGGTTCTGTCTCACCAGGGGTGTTGGTCAGATTCGTGTTTATCGTTGAAGGAATGAGCGTTACACCGAGGCCTGTACTCTGGAGCGGGATCGATTTGGAGGTGTGATTTGGTCTGGGGCGGTGTGTCACAGCATCATCGGACTGAGCTTGTTGTCATTGCAGGCAATCTCAACGCTGTGCCTCTCTCATTTCATTAGGAAATTACACACAATTGGTCAACCATTCCTGTCTTGGTTTCCTAGGAGACCCGTTAGCTGTAACTGAGTCTAATTTACTAGCTCCTGGGCCCTTCCTCTCCTTATTGTTCTACATCATAAAAGAGGTAGACTGGATACAAACACACACAGGAATAATCCTCCTGTTTAGTCTCTGGTTCCTAAAAGAGTGTAAGTCCCCTGCCTGAATATTAATGATCCACTGGTGAGACAACTAAAATGAACTCCGATCTCCTTGAAACCTCATTCTCCACACCTAGATGGAATGACTGAAATAGTAAATGTGTGGTTCTATGATAGATTTGTAAAGTAAGGTCAGTGTCATCATGTTTCTCTGGACAAGAGATGCATCTACACACTGAACCCCCTCATGTCAAACTGTAAAAGGTGAGACCGATAGCGAGGGAGGTCTCTCCTTTCAAACAGAGCAAATGCAATGGAAAATTGTGCGTTTCCGTAGAGTAAATATTTGGAGTAGGGAGATCTAATCGTAGAGAAGAAAGGCATTTCTGGGCCGTGTCTAGCACTGCCAAAGGGGCCTGCTTCATCTGATCCATTGTTTAGTGAACGGGGGGCTCGGTAAGCAAGCGGCTCGCTGGCCCCTCTCCTCTCCCCCCAGCTGCAGCCTCTCCTGTGTTTATTTTTGCAGGGCTACAAAAGCAAAGCCCCGCCATATGTGAGTGGAGGAAAGTGCGCTCTGTTCTCTCTTGTGTGTGCACTCACATTCTCTCCCTTTTTGTCTTTCCATCTCTCTTCCTGTAATTTGGGGTCCTCTCTCTCTGCCTCCGTCTTTCCCTCTGACAGTTCACCTTCTCCTTGACAGCATCCTGTTTAGGAGGAGATGAAGGGTAGGAAATATACTCTGAGTTTCAAAGATCTGCGTCGAGGAGAGAAGTGATATTATTTCGGGGAGAAATAATTAGGCCTTGAAACGAGGTGAAAATCGTTGATGTTCACAAAAACTAAAGTTGAGGGACAAGGTGGTAATTATGTCACAGAAATACATATGTCAGAGAATGTATATATTAGAATATTTATTCTGGTGTGTCAAACTGACAAGCTCAGCACATTCCTCTGATTGAGAAACCAGCCATATGAAAGCTATAGTAAAAAAAACACAAAATATCTTGCCATGGCCCTGCCTGTGTGTTGAGGTGAGTGGTCCGGCCTGGTTCCAAACCATGCGTGTTGGGTGGGCCGTGGTGGCTGTCGGGCTTGTTTTGGATGCTCCTCTGACCCTTTCCTCTGTTTACTGAAACAACAAGCACTCAGTGTTCAGAGTGGAGGGCCGTCACGAAGGACACATCTTCAAAGACTGCTTTTAGTTCTGTCCTCTTGACCACCCACACAGGACCACTATATTACATTTTTCCCTCCCCTCCTTGTGTAAATCCCTGAATGGACAATATTAGGTGAGAGCTACAGTTTCCATGGGGCTTTCTCCAAGCCACCCAGAACAATGATGTGTGAGGACTGTGAGGAAGGAAGGATGGTGAGAGAGATTGATATAATTTGCTCTCGACTTTTACAGGACTAATAAATGCCCAGTGCATTAGTTTGGTGGAAAAATATATTTGAAATATTATTTTAAATGTTCAAATATATACTGTATATATTGTTTTGATTTACCAGGGGGGGGGGGGGGGGGGGTTGCAGCACCCTCATCACCCTTACTTCCACTTGGCTATGTCTATCTATCTCTCTTTGTCTCTCATTCTCTCTCACGTCACTCACCTGTTTTTGCGCTCCCCATCAAACATTCCGTTTTAAAAGCTGAACTCTTCCAATGTGGCAAGGGTTCAATTGACTCATCACCATATCACTTGATCCATGAGAAGGGCTTTGAAATAGAACATTGAAAGGGGGTATTTAACATGTTCAAGGTCCCACCACACGATTACCTAGTAAATCAGGTGTGGAAAGTCCCATCTGGGAAGAAAAGAAAAACCTTTTTTATTTCAGCTGAAAGTGATATTCATCGTTCAAACTGTCGGTTGGAAGCAGAACGCACAATAGCCTGAGTAACTACTAGCCTATATCAAAGAGATCTATCAGTGGAAATTCCCAGAGATTTTTTTATTTGCTATAGCCAAGGAGTCATGCTGAGACCACGGTCTATTTTGCAGATAAGCCCTGCATGAAAACATCAATAAACAACAATTACTCTATATATACACTACCGTTCAAAAGTTTGGAGTCACTTAGAAATGTCCTTGTTTTTGAACGAAAAGCACTTTTTTTGTCCATTAAAATAACATCAAATTGATCAGAAATACAGTGTAGACATTGTTAATGTTGTAAATGATTATTGTAGCAGGAAACGGCAGATTTTTTAAACGGAATATCTACATAGGCGTACAGAGGCCCATTATCAGCAACCATCCCTCCTGTGTTCCAATGGCACGTTATGTTAGCTAATCTAAGTTTATCATTTTAAAAGGTTAATTGATCATTAGAAAACCCTATTGCAATTATGTTAGCATAGCTGAAAACTGTTGTCTTGATTAAAGAAGCAATAAAACGGGCCTTCTTTAGACTAGTTGAGCATCTGGAGCATCAGCATTTGTGGGTTTGATTACAGGCTCAAAATGTCCAGAAACAAAGCACTTTCTTCTGAAACTCGTCAGTCTATTCTTGTTCTGAGAAATGAAGGCGAGAAATTGCCAAGAAACTGAAGATCTCATACAATGCTGTGTACTACTCCCTTCACAGAACAGTGCAAACTGGCTCTAACCAGAATAGAAAGAGGAGTGGGAGAACCCGGTACACAACTGAGCAAGAAGACAAGTACATTAGAGTGTCCAGTTTGATAAACAGACGCCACACAAGTCCCCAACTGGCAGCTTCATTAAATAGAACCAGCAAAACACCTGGTCACAACGTCAACAGTGAGGAGGCGACTCCGGGATGCTGGCCTTCTACGCTTTCATCACATTCCCAGTGGGACAGAAGTTTACATACACTCAATTTGTATTTGGTAGCAATACCTTTAAATTGTTAAACTTGGGTCAAACATTTCGGGTAGCCTTCCACAAGCGTCCCACAATAAGTTGGGTGAATTTTGGCCCATTCCTCCTGACAGAGCTGGTGTAACGGAGTCAGGTTTGGAGGCCTCCTTGCTCGCACACGCTTTTTCAGTTCTGCCCACAAATCCTCTATAGGATTGAGGTCAGGGCTTTGTGATGGCCACTCCAATACATTGACTTTGTTGTCCTTAATAAGCCATTTTGCCACAACTTTGGAAGTATGCTTGGGGTCATTGACCATTTGGAAGACCCATTTGCGATCAAGCTTTAACTTCCTGACTGATGTCCTGAGATGTTGCTTCAATATAACCACATCATTTTCCATCCTCATGATGCCATATATTTTGGGAAGTGCACCAGTCCCCCCTGCATCAAAGCACCCCACAACATGATGCTGCCACCCCCGTGCTTCACGGTTGGGATGGTGTTCTGAAAAAATATATAAACGCAACATGTAAAGTGTTGGCCCCATGTTTCATGAGCTGAAATAGAAGATCCCAGAAATGTTCCACATCCACGAAAAGCTTATTTCTCGAAAACAATTGTGCAGAAATTTGTTTACATCCCTGTTAGTGAGCATTTCTCTTTTGCCAAGATAATGCATCCACCTGACAGGTGTGGCATATCAAGAAGCTGATTAAACAGCATGATAATTACACAGGTGCATCTTGTGCTGGGGACAATAAAAGGCCACTAAAATGTTCAGTTTTGTCATACAACACAATACCACAGATGTCTCAAGTTTTGAGGGAGCGTGTAATTGGCATGCTGACTGCAGGAAAGTCCACCAGAGCTGTTGCCAGAGAAATTAATGTACATTTCTCTCCCATAAGCCGCCTCCAACGTCGTTTTAGAGAATTTGGCAGTACGTCCAACCGGCCTCACAAACCGCATACCACGTGTAACCACACCAGCCCAGGACAGCCACATCCGGCTTATTCACCTGCGGGATCGTCTGAGGAGGACGGGGGTGCTGAGGAGTATTTCTGTCTGTAATAAAGATATTTTCTGGGGGAAAACGTATTCTGATTGGGTGGACCTGGCTCCCAAGTGGATGGCTGTGCCCCTGCCCAGTCATGTGAAATCCATAGATTAGGGCCTAATGAATGTATTTGCATTTATATATTTTGTTCAGTATATACACTACCAGTCAAAAGTTTTAGAACACCTACTCATTCAAGGGTTTTTCTTTATTTTTACTATTTTCTACATTGTAGAATAATACTGAAGACATCAAAACTATGGAATAACACATATGGAATCGTGTTAAACAAATCAAAATATATTTTCTATTTGAGATTCTTAGAATAGCCACCCTTTGCCTTGATGACATCTTTGCACACTCTTGGCATTATCTTAACCAGCTTCACCTGGAATGGTGGGCTTTTGCACAGATGGTGCTCCATCTATGGCGGGACAGAGGGCAGGCCTCTGGACTCTAGTTATGAATGTGTCTCCCTCTGCCAGATGGATGCATTGTATGATCCCCCAAGAGCAACTGGTGGCAAAAGAGCTGAGCACAGAACGTGAAAATATACTGCAGCAGGTAACTTCGATTGTAAACTACATCAAACCACATCCACTGCACGCACGCCTATTAGCAAAACTATGTGGAGATATGGGATCAGAGCATGACAATGTTCTATTTCATACCGAGTCTTGTTGGTTATCGAGGGGCAGTGTTGTAAAATATGTTGCATTGAGAGAGGAACTGTTGTCATGCACAATAATGTAAAAACTGACTTGGTTGACTTTTCTGTGTAATGAAAATAAAATGTGTCTCATTGCCTATGTAAAACTAAACGAACTGAACGCAAGCATGCAAGGGAAATACAAAAGCATTCTACAGATGAGTAGAATGCTTTCCCTCAGCTGTGCATGTTTCTAATAGCAAACAGCATCAGTAAGTTTCCCACATGAGTGATGGCGGCTCACCTCCAACGCTTGGAAGAGCACTTTGGGGCCTACTTCCCAATCCGTTTGACTGTGGTCCTGGCTCAGTTGACATGCCGGTAAGTGAAATCGAGCAGCTGATCGAGCTGTCATCTGACCGAATGCATTCACAGGTCACTACGGATTAATTTTGGCTCCTGACTCAATGGGAATAACCTACCCTGCCTCTGAGCATTAATGCCGCGTTCAAAACAACTGTGGACTCGGAAATCTCCGGCGTTCGACTTCAGTGTGTTCAAGACAACTGGCAAAACGAGCTCCGACTGGGAAACATATTCCAACTTGGGAACTCTGGGCCTTTTTCTAAGTAAGTAATCTAAGATCACTGACCTTGTGATTTGACCTCACATTTTTCAGAGTTTCTAGTTGTTTTCAAAGCACCATAAAGCTGGATTCAGCGCTTTTATCTGCATTAAAACCAAATATCAATCCAGTTTGGATGTTACAGCAGAGATGAGGTGCGCACTGTTGACAACGCCCCTGAGTAACGGTGGTGAGATAAGATACATTGTCAGACTAATTTGCAATTGATTGTCATAGCCTCACATTCAAAGTATGTGATGGTAAGTTGAGAAGAAAATCAGTAATACTGTTTTTCAATTGACTGCCATAGCCCCAAATTAAAAAGTAAACACTGGCTGTTAATTACATCATCTTTTTCACATGGTTGGGATCGTGAGAATTTTCTGATATCAAAATGGGGTTTGTGGGCCAACAAAGTTTGGGAACACCTTCCGTAGAGGCACCAACTCCACCAAGTTTAAGGAGTTTTGGAGATCAATTCACATGAGAGGTGCAAAAAAACTAAAAGTAGATTTACCTAACTTGGTGGAGATTGAAGGGATCTCCAGGGTTAGCCATCCCTTAGTCCAGGTCTGGTCATTTATTCGTCTGAAGGTTAACAATGAGGTAAGGTATGGTGGAAGTTTATGCAAGAGGGCTTTATAAACAAAAAGAGTGCAATGCATCGATATACGAGACTTCAAAGAGGGCCAGCCTACTTTCTGATACAAAATGTAATGATGTCTACTGAAACTTTCGCTTGTAATAAAGCGCGATGCGCTATGATAAACTGCGCACAATGGCTTCCAACAGTGACAGCTGCATTCATATAGATGATATTGCCATAGTAAATAACCGGAATGAATGTTGACTTAATTTCTTGTTTTCTGCTCTTTAACTAAAGACATAACCTGTTCCTATAGAAGAAGGCTATTTTAATTCTTAATTTCTTAATCAACATGCTTTTTGAAAGATAGCTTTTGTCAATCCAGAGGACCAGATATTTATAAGTAGGGACATGGTCAATGAGGGCATCATCCAAAGCACATACTGTATATGCATAAATCATCGAATTTTGAGGAGAGGTGATTTGGAAAATAACATATACTTGGTTTTACCTGTATTAAGTACCAATGTCAGTTCAACAAATGCTTTCTGCAGGGCAATAAATGCAGATTGAAGCTGTGACAGAGCCTGGTCACCTGTGGGGGCAATAGCATACACCACATTGTCATCTGCATACAGATGAAAGTAATATTTTACCGATAAACCAAAATTGTTCATGTAAATAGTGAAAAGAACCGGACCAAGAATCAATCCCTGTGGGACGCCTTTTGTTATGTCCAGAAAACCCAATTTAACACCATCAGTAAACACACACTGTGTGTTGTCCTTTAAATACTTTTCAAACCGACTTACATGTAGCCTGGACTATACCAATTGATGAAAGCCTCGGGAATAAGAAATGAGTGGTCCGGAGTGTTGAACGTTTTAGACGGGTCAATAAAAGTGCTGCACAGTGTTTCTTATTTTCCAAACAAATAAGAACATCATTTTAAACCAAAGAAGTAGCAGAGATGGTGCTATGACCTGGTCTGAAACCTGACTGGTGTACATTTAGTATACCTTTTCTAGTTAAAATGGATCTAAGTTGAGTATTTACAAAGGATTTTCGAATTGTTGCTAAGGAAGAGAGTTTGCAAATGGGGCGATAATTATTTAGGTCACATGGGTCACCACCTTTTTGAAGGGGGGATATATGGGCCGCCTTCCAGACCCTGGGGATGGTACGATAAATAATTATACGGTTAAAAATATGTGTTAAAGATTCTGCAATCAGAGGAGCAGAAAGCGGCAGCAAGAAAGGATCAAGCAAATCAGTCCAAGTGAATTTGTTTTTACATCAATCTTGCGCAAGGCGTTTAGCACATCACAAGTAGAAAGTTGTTGACATGAAAATAAAGATATTCACTAGAAGTCGACGGGAACTTCCATCGAGACAACTAGAGGCTGGGAGAGGGGCAGGCCGTCCTGGCTGACCAGGATCAATTAAACCACAATTTATTAAAAAGCCTGCAGAGATAAAATGCGGATTAAAAGCATCCCTTACAGGTATCTATTTGTTCTCAGTAATAATGCAATGGAGTCTGACATCGGAATGAATCGGGCGTAATTGTGCCATTGGAACTGCAATGAAAGGTGTATATTTAGTGCCCTCTCCTGGCTATAGTGGCCATAGCAGTCTGTCATGAAACTCGTAGAAGAGACAGAACCCCAAGTGCTGGGTCGTATTCACTCGGGGATGAAACAGTAGCAAATGGGGAGGGACTACCTGAACTTTTCCAGTAAGAAATACTTGTTTTTCTTTTCCATTGTGAAAAGTTTTGCTACAGTGTGCACTGATGAATAGGACCCTGTTTCATGATGAATGATAGGAGGTCAGTTACAAATCTGTGCTTCATCAGTTGATTCTATTCAGTCATTGCATTGTAACCATGGTTCTGGGATAAGTCAAATTTATTTTTAATGCTCAAGACAATTAAATCCCAAACATACTTACTTATCAACAGGTTAGGGCTAGGGCGAAGATTGAACCTTGGTGTGGATAAAGCTACCCAGCTAACAATTTCTAGGGTGAGAAAACATTTTTGTAATGTTAACTGTAACGTTCCTCTAATGCTTGAGAGTCCATTTTTCTGAGGGTTAGGAGAATATTCTATCAACGTCCCACCAAACATACACAGAACATGGTTGCCATGTTCTCAGAATGTAAGATATTAAAGTTATAGACACGTTTCATGGGAACGTTGCAGGAACATTTCTGTGAATCAGTTGTCAAGACGTCACCTGAAGCCCCAAAGAAACGTTCAATAAAAAATAAAAAAATGAAATTACTCATCACACCTTGTTAAATTATACAATTGATCTCTCTCGCTCTATACTGCAGCAGTCGCGTTGGGATCTGTACGGACACTTCCAGACAAGTCAGTTACAATCCCACATACCCGAGATAATCATATCAGAACCGGCCCAGACCATGGGACACAGGTGACTCCCCTAGCAGGTCTACCAGGTCTAGGCCACCAGAACCAAGGACAAACACCTTAACCACTGCCCCAATAAGGAATATCTCTAGGGCATTTTCTTATTGAGCTAGTATAGTTAGGCCCTGTCCAGAAGAAACTATAATCCCTTCTCCTTAGGCACTTGTGTAGATTTGAAATAAACTTGATAGGTGTAAGCAATAAGGTGAATGCACTTTTAAAGTAAATCTCAGCTCTGTTAAAAGTACACTCAATAAAGTGTACTTGATTCAGGAGTATCATTGAAACAGGTTAATATGCCCACCAACGTTAGACAACTATACGGAAAGCCCTTAAATTGCTGAAATATGCAAATAAAATCAATGATGAGAGAATAGTCAGATTAAATAACTGATACAGGACATTGACACGATGGCAGAGCAGGCATAGCAGGAAGATCAGAGTGCTGTAGAACCAGGAGATGTGAATTCTAATAAAATAAAATAAAATTAGATTTGTCACATGCTCCAAATACAACAGGTGTAGACCTTCCTGTGAAATGCTTACTTACAAGCCTTTAACCAACAATGCAGTTCAAGAAATAGTGATAAGAAAATATTTACTAAATAAACTAAAGTAAGAATAAAAAGTAACACAATAAAAATAACGAGGCTATATACAGGGGGTACCGGTACTGAGTCAATGTGCGGGGGTACAGGTTAGTCAAGTTATTTTGTACATGTAGGTAGGGGTAAAGTGACTATGCATAGATAATAAACAGTGAGTAGCAGAAGTGTAAAAACAACGGGGGGGGGTCAATGTAAATAGTCCGGGGGGTCATTTGATAAATTGTTCAGCAGACGTATGGCTTGGGGGTAGAAGCTTTTAAGGAGCCTTTTGATCCTAGACTTGGCGCTCCGGTACCGCTTGCCAAGTGAGAACATGTTGAATAATAATTTCTTTATAAATGAACCTGCTCAATGTAATCATGTGTGTCAAATATGTAAGTTGAAAACACTGTATGTGAGTATCCCTTGCCAACAGACAAAACTGTCTTGGCTTGGCAAGAGTAATGTGATGTCTAATGTTATTAGGGACACAAATGTTCTCGCAACGTCCCAGGAAACGTGTCTAGAACATTAATACCTTATGTTCTGAGAACATGGCAACAATGTGCTGTGTATGTTTGGTGGGACGTTAATGGAATATTGTCCTAACCCACAGAAAACTGGACACATGAATATTCTTGCAACATCCCGTAAAACGTGTCTATATGTGAATTTATGAGAAGTTCTAGAACATGAATATGTTAAATTATGAGACATTCTATTTGAAATGAAGGGAATGTTCTCTTGGAAGAATTCCAAGCACATTCCTATAAAAACGTTAGTTGACTTATGAGACTCTTAAGAGAACGTTCTCTAAAGTTATGGGAATGTTTGTTGTTAACTGGGAAGGGTTAGGGCTAGCTGAATTATGGCTGTAAATACAATGTATTACCATTTTACGGTTAGGGTTAAGTCTTTTATCCTACTTTCTATCCTACTCCTCTTTGGGACCTGTAAGGTGCAGGAGCCAGGTTTTGGGAAGCTCTGGCTCAATTTAACTACTGCTAATAATAACAAATAACAGATTCCTAACTTCCTTTTCCTGCTTGTAATGACCATAAACTGCCACTAGATGGTGACATAGACTGAAAATATATTACATGTTGGCATGTTACATTCTTTGTTACACGTTACATTCTCTGGATAAATGTCAGCCAACCTAATATGCTCCCATGACACTGGTTTATCAGTGAGACGCACAAGACATGCTGGACAATGTTGGGATCCATGAGTGTGTGTGTGTGTGTACGTGTGTCCTTGTCTGCCTTCTTTTGCCTGTGTGTGTGTGTGTTGTGTTATTCTGTCTGCCAGTCTGTCTCCCCTATATCTTGCTGTGTGTTAATAATGAGAGTGACAGACTGTTTTTTTTTACCCTCCTTTCTTCTTCCCTCGCTCAATCTCTCTCTTTCTCTGTCTTGGAGCGACTCCAACGGTAATATGCAGAACAAAGAAAGACTTTGGTATAGGTAAATCTGACCCCCTTTTTAACATATATCTGTCTCTCCCTCTCCATCCCTCATTTCCACCTCTTTTCTTCTAACTACTGTATAATTGACTCTCTCCGTATCTATTCCCCCTTTTCTCCCTTACCATAGGAAGATAATGCATCATGACAGTCCATCACTCCAGTCACCCATTGGTTAGCCAGTCAACCTGCTCTGACAAGCTGGCACAACATCAGCGATGGTAAGTGGGATGAAAAGTTATGAATGCTTCTTATAATTTATTATATGTTGCCCTGTTGGTTCCACAAATTTGGTTCATCCTTGAGAGCAATTTCCAAACGCCTGAATGTACCACGTTCATCTGTACAGATAATAGTACGCAAGTATAAACACCATGGGACCCCGCAGCCGTCATACCACTCAGGAAGGAGACACGTTCTGTCTCCTAGAGATAAACGTACTTTGGTGCGAAAAGTGCAAATCAATCCCAGAATAACAGCAAAGGGCCTTGTGAAGATGCTGGAGGAAACAGGTACAAATGTATCTATAGCCACAGTAAAACGAGTCCTATATTGACATAACCTAAAAGGCCACTCAGCAAGGAAGAAGCTACTGCTCCAAAACCGCCATAAAAAAGCCAGACTACGGTTTGCAACTGCACATGGGGACAAAGATCGTACTTTTTGGAGAAATGTCCTCTGGTCTGATGAAACAAAAATAGAACTGTTAGGCCATAATGACAGTCATTATGTTTGGAGGAAAAAGGGGGATGCTTGCAAGCCGAAGAACACCATCCCAACCTTGAAGCTTGCTTTGCTGTAGGAGGGACTGGTGCACTTCACAAAATAGATGGCATCATGAGGATGGAAAATTGTGTGGATATATTGAAGCAACATCTCAAGACATCAGTCAGGAAGTTAAAGCTTGGGTCTTCCAAAAGGACAATGACCCCAAGCATACTTCCAAAGTTGTGGCAAATTTGCTTAAGGACAACAAAGTCAAGTTATTGGAGTGGCCATCACAAAGCCCTGACTTCAATCCTATAGAAAAGTTGTGGGCAGAACTGAAAAATCGTGTGTGAGCAAGGAGGCCTACAAACCTGACTCAGTTACACCAGCTCTGTCAGGAGAAATGGGCCAAAATTCACCCAACTTATTGTGGGAAGCTTGTGGAAGGCTACCCAAAACATTAGACCCAAGTTAAACAATTTAAAGGCAGTGGTACCAAATACTAATTGAGTGTATGTAAACTTCTGACCCGGGAATGTGGGAATGTGATGAAAGAAATAAAAGCTGAAATAAATCATTCTCTCTACTATTATTCTGACATTTCACATTCTTAAAATAAAGTGGTGATCCTAACTGACCTAAGACAGGGTATTTTTAATAGGATTAAATGTCAGGAATTGTGATAAACTGAGTTTAAATGTATTTGCCTAAGGTGTATTTAAACTTCCGACTTCAACTGTATGTGAGGGTTAAAAGCATCAGTTTCAGTGATTTACTGTAGAGTGTAGACAGACAGACACAACGGCCTGGCTGTCTGGCCATCTACTCCCCACCACGCTGAACGGCGCTCCCTGTCTGTCTCGCACCCTGGAGGAGACTACACTGATGAGAGTTACGCTGTGCGTGTTTGATGAGGGTTACAGACACACGCTGTACGTTTTTGTGTGTGTCCGTATAGATATCCTCACACTCTTCTTCAATGGGTGTTCTGTAGGCCTCCACACACCATGAAGGATAAGTTCCTATTTTCTCTACACACACACAGCACCGTCTCCCAATTGGAAAACGATCCCCTACAAATACGTATTTGAAATGCTATATTCAAATACCTGGGTGAATGCCGCGTTCACATGCTAGTCGGAAATAGGAAACTCTGAAATGTTTGACCTGCTAACTGGTTGAACACGGCACGTGTATAACTACAGCCAGTTAGCAAGTTGAACATTTCTGAGTTTCTTAGTTCTGACTAGAGTGAGTGAGTGTATGTTAGTGTTTTCAAATACATGCCAATACTTTCCAAGTTTATTTCAGAATACAGTAGAGACAGGATCTAAAAGCCCATGGTTGTTTGGCAGGTATTGAATGTCTTATTGCCATTTTACTGAAATATTCTCTGAATAGTATACATTTCCTGCACTGTAAAACCGGATAAGTTCTGGCTACTTAAACATTTTTAGGAAACTGATTACCTCAAAACAATTTAGTTAAGAAACTTAAATAGCTGAAGTGTGGAGTACAACATCATATGAGTAATACAAATACAGTTTTTTGAGTAAGGTATACTTACATTTTTCATGTAAGTCAACTTACAATAGTTATTTTGATTTCTCTATACATACAAACACTAGTTAAATGTAGTCAATATGGGGAAGTGAGCACTACATAATCTTTTAAAGTCAAAGTCACTTTTATTTTCTCCCCAATTGGTAGTTACAGTCTTGTCCCATCGCTGCAACTCCTGTACGAACTCGGTAGACGAAGGTCGAGAGCCATGTGTCCCCCGAAACACGAACCTGCCAAGCCGCACTGCTTCTTGACACACTGCTCACTTAACCCAGCCGCACCAATGTGTCAGAGAAAACACAGTACAACCTGCGACAGCATGCATCTGCCTGGCCCGCCACAGGTAGTCGCTAGAGCACAATGGGACAAGGACATCCCAGCCGGCCAAACTCTCCCCTAACCCGGACGACGCTGGGCCAATTGTGCGCCACCTCATGGGTCTCCCGGTCGTGGCCGGCTGCATCACAGCCTGGGATCAAACCCCGTTCTGTAGTGACGCCTGTAGCACAGCGATGCAGTGCCTTTGACTTTAGGCCTCCTGAGCGGTGCAGTGGTCTATGTCACTTAATAAGTATAAGTTGCAATACTTGAAATGTTTAAGTGTAGCAAAGCCCACCTTACTTAGAAACTATAATTTACCATTACTCAAATGTAACTGTAAATTGACAGATTTTTTGTGGGAGAAACTGATTACCTCAATTTGATCAATTAGCCTTAACTCAAATATAATCAGTAAAAACAAAACAGTCCACTCAAAAAGCAACATTTCAGAAGCGTTCTGTCTTCCTCTGTGTTGGCTTTAGCCTAGAGCTCAGAGAGAGGTTGAAACATGAGACACACGTTTACGTAGTTGATTGGCCCAGTAAGACAACAGTGCCACCGGCCCTCTCTTCCCTCACTGTAAAGCTTTTGAGGAAACCTGTTGCACTAAATATATCTGAGTACAGTTACATAAAGTGAATTTGTTGTAATTACTCAAACCGATAGAGTCTCTGTGACCCTGTAGGGGGTCCATATTTTAATTATATCAGATTGAAAATGTTAAATATAATTTCCTTTTCAAATGAATTGTAGAGTTACCACCCATGACTGTATTTGTTAGTGACAGAGACATGGTTGTTGAATTCATTAACTTTCAGTCCTGTGGCCTTCAATAACTGAGTTCCTATGATAATTAAACTCTTTATGACAATACATTACATATCTTATAAGGTCTTATTTTATATACCTTTATACAATGGCCTGGAACTCATGGTTTACAGGTCACATCAGTCCTTCAAGTAGGGTTGCAGAATTCTGGTAACTTTCCCAAAATTCCCAGATTTGTAAATCGAGGAATTCTTTCGAGGAATCTTCCAAAGGGGGAAATTTACTTGTGTTTAAACTTCTACCTGCAAGTCACATTATGCTGTAATTTCTATTGGAATCCAGCCAGTTAGGCTATCCAACAGTTGACATTTGTATTCACCCGCAACCTGATAATGACTGCCAGGGTTAGGAACAATGGGAGGAGACCGCCTAAGCCATTTAACCTGGAACAACCATTTCAGTAACAAGTTAAAAATTCAAACAAAATTATTGGATTAGTTTATAAAAAGGTATGTTATTTATCTTTGTGTAGTATAAGATTAATCAATCAATCACTCAATGTATATTAAAAAACACAGATTCCAAAAAATCAACCTGCAGCAGAGCATGCTGGGAAAAGTTGGTGTGACTTCTCATTTTGAGTCAGTATCACATAAACATTGATTTTGAGTTCAACTTACTAGAAGTATGAGTTAAAAATGTATTTTACAGTCCTCTTGTTTTAGAAAAACATACATATGAAAAAGTTATTTAAAAGGCATCATATTATTTACAGACAAGCATACAGTACATGATGCTAAAATAGTGCATGTGTTGCAGGTGATCTCCTATGACCTATGTCCCCACTCTTTTCTTCACATACTCCAGTAGACTGTCCTGCATGGTCTCACTGTGGAGGATCTGCTGAGGAACAGCCTGTACCATCCAACCCTGTAGAGACAACACACAGCACGCACACACACACACACACACACACACACACACACACACACACACACACACACACACACACACACACACACACACACACACACACACACACACACACACACACACACACACACACACACACACACACACACACACACACACACACCTGTTTCAATGACTAAAAACAAGGTAAATACTCCTACTTTCCATATGTGTAGATGTTCTGATGTGATTTACCAGTACTGTGTGACAGATGCTGCCGTAGGTCTTGTCCCCGGCTTGGAGGTACTCCAGGGATGTCCTGACAAAGTCCTCCGCTGTCAGCGTCACCATGTTGGACTTCTGGTAGCCCGTCATGGGGGTGGACACCCCAAATGGAGCCACTGCCTGGACACAGAGACACAGGAAAGAAACATAGAGTAAAGCAGACATATAGAGTAGACAGTGTTGAGGCCAGTTCCATTTAAATTCAGTCAAGTGGGGAAGTGAATTTACCTTAAAAATCAAGAATAGAAAAATGCCATTTATTTCCCAAAATCAATTCTTGATTTAGCTCACCTCCTGAATTCACATTCACGTTGCTGTACAAACCAATGAATACAATTTTGTATTTATTTATTTTACCCTTATTTTACCAGGTAAGTTGACTGAGAAAACATTCTGATTTACAGCAATGACCTGGGGAATAGTTACAGGTGAGGAGGGGGGATGAATAAGCCAATATACACAGTCAGTACATGTACAAACGATTTGAGTGCCCTCCCCCTTTAATATGAATGTTAAATAGATCCATGTACACTGATGCTTGGATGCATCACTGCACCTGTATCATGATTCTTTTTGCTTTATATTCAGCCTGCAGACCTTGAGAGAACCTCTCCACAAACACCTGTACAAAGACAGCAAGACAGAAACATTGAAATCACTTTGATTATTTGTTACACAAACGACTAATTCCAGAAGCATCGCGTACAACTGACGGATCATCCTGTGCTTAGAAAGAGATAGCGGGTCTGTACTAGCCTTTGATGCGCAGTACATGGTGTACATGGGGGAGGGAACACTGGCAACACCAGAAGAGATGTTCACGATCACTCCCTTCCCTCTGCAGAGGAATTAGACAGTCAGGATTACTCAGGTTCTCCTCTCCTGACATTCATCAACATATGTTCATCCAGTAATTAACAGGATTTTAGAATTGGACTAATTCTAGTTTCAGTACAAATGAACTGGACTTTCGATTAATTGACAATGTGAAGTCTCAAATATTGGCTTGAGGAAAACCTCTCCCAAAACACCTCTTCTCCATCCCTGGCAGGACTATTTGGCACATCTGTGGAACAAAGACAGGTCAGTTAAAAACAAAGACACTTAATTAAAGGGATTAAAGGGATACTTCGGGATTTTGGCAATGAGTCAGATGCAGGGCCGGCGCCAGAAAAAAATCCATTGGACGGGCATGTGATTTCCATAGAGGGGAAAGTATTTTGTTCACGGGACCTCCTATTTGGATGTAGACTGTCATTTTTTATTTGTTACTTATAATATTAAGTGTTCAATAAATTGTATTCGTGGAGTGCCTTTGTTACAACTATTAACCGTAAGCGTTGGTGTTGGAACCCGGTATAAGCTTCTTTTTATAACGACAAAATAAAAATAAATACCCCCAACCACCAAGAGCAAGGTCAGCAAGATGCACGGTCAAATGGCGAAAACATCAGTAGCCTAAACATCATTACAAGCGCCAAGTGTGCTTGATAATAGTGAAAATCATCACATAAGCAATAATGACAATATGAATATGGGTTGATATGCAAGCAGTCAAAAAGTCAATTGGCAGTTGGCAATCAGTCGGCACATGTCCATGTCACATAGCCTAAACAACGAAAGCTGTTGAGTGCGTTGATGATTATATTATTTTGCTTGAGATGTAGGGCCTGCTCCCTCAGTGATTTTGTGCTGATAAAAGCCTGTAAAATTGTCACATGCTTGTTCTATTTGGAGAAACTCCACAAATACAGGTGTGCCAAGCTTGTAATGTCATACCCAAGGCTGTAATCGCTGCCAAAGGTGCTTCAACAAAGTACTGAGTAAAGTCCCTGAAAACTTATGCAAATGTTATATTTCAGTAATTATTTTTTATATACATTTGTAAAAATGTCTGAACCAGTTTTTGCTTTGTCATTATGGGGTATTGTGTGTAGATTGATAAGGGGGAAAAAACGATTTAATCCATTTTTGAATACAGCTGTAACAAAATGTGGAAAAAGTCAAGGGGTCTGAATACTTTCCGAATGTACTGTATCTGATGCGGACTGGCAAAAAAGAGAATGTCATGCCATACTCTTTTAGTTCTGACAGCATCAGATTTCCTGGGCTACACATACTGAGACAGATACGCTTGCTTGGATGGGTCTTTCTGTTGGCGTGTGTCTCGGTCAAATAAGTTATCAATATTTCAATATTTTATTTGGACGGGGCATGAGGTATGTTAGGGCGGGCCAGGCCCCCTAAGGTCCGCCCATAACGCCGGTCCTGGTCAGATGAACTCGTGGATACCATTTTTATGTCTCTGTGTTTAGGATGAAGGAAGTAGTTTCGCGAGCCAATGCTAACTAGCGTTAGCACAATGACTGGAAGTCTATGGTATCTACTAGCAGTTACCATAGACTCCCAGCAGCATACCACCCTGCATCCTGCTGCTGGCTTGCTTCTGAAGCTAAGCAGTCCCTGGATGGGAGACCAGGTGGTGTTGGAGGCCCAGTAGGAGGCAACCTTTCCTCTGGTTTCAAAAAAAATCCCTGTGTAGGGTGCTATCTTTCAGATGGGATGTTAAATGGGTGTCCTGACTCTCTGTGGTCACAAAAGGATCTCATGGCACTTATTGTAAGAGTAGTGGTATTAATCCTGGTGTCCTGGCTAAATTTCCAATCTGGTCCTCATACCGTCATGGTCACATAATCATCCCCAGTTTACAAATGGCTCATTCATCCTCTCCCCTGTAATTATTCCCCAGGTTGTTGCTGTAAATGAGAATGTGTTAGTTAGTAAGTGTGCTAGCACTAGTCAGCAACTTCCTTCAAACTGCATACAGAGACATTAAATGATATCCATGAGTTCATCTGGGGAAGTAGATAAAGAGCTTCATTGCCAAAATCACAAAGTATCCTTTTAAGCATAAACTCCACTGATGGGCTTCAATATCTACCCACCTTGACCAAGGCTTTCACATTGCAGTTGATCACTTTTGTAATTCTCTGTAAGGAAAAAAAACAACAAAAAAAAACAATAGTGAAGTGTGTTCCTCCTTCCTTGTCTTCCACAGGCAACATTTTTATTTGTATTTTATTTAACTTGGCAAGTCAGTTAAGAACAAATTCTTATTTACAATGACGGCCTACCAAAAAGCAAAAGGCATCCTGCGGGGAAGGAGGCTGGGATTCAAAGTAAAATGAATAAAATAAAGAATATAGGACAAAACACACATCACAACGAGAGATAACACAACACTACATAAAGAGATAACCAAGACAACAGCATAGCAAGGCAGCAACACATGGCAACACAGCATGGTAGCAGCACAACATGTTAGCAGCACAAAACATGGTACAAACATTATTGGGCACAGACAACAGCACAAAGGGCAAGAAGGTAGAGACAACAATACATTACGCAAAGCAGCCACAACTGTCAGTACGAGTGTCCGTGATTAAGTCTTTGAATGCAGAGATGGAGATTAAACTGTCCAGTTGGAGTATTTGTTGCAGCTCATTCCAGTCGCTAGCTGCAGTGAACTGAAAAGACGAGCGACCCAGGGATGTGTGTGCATTGGGGACCTTTAACAGAATGTGACTGGCAGAACGGGTGTTGTATGTGGAGGATGAGGGCTGCAGTAGATATCTCAGATAGGGGGGAGAGAGGCCTATGAGGGTTTTATAAATAAGCATCAGCCAGTGGGTCTTGCGACGGGTATACGGAGATGACCAGTTTACAGAGGAGTATAGAGTGCAGCGATGTGTCCTATAAGGAGCATTGGTGGCAAATCTGATGGCTGAATGATAAAGAACATCTAGCCGCTCAAGAGCACCCTTACCTGCCGATCTATACATTATGTCTCCGTAATCTAGCATGGTCATCTGATTCAGGGTTAGTTGGCAGCTGGTGTGAAAGAGGAGCGATTACAATAGAGGAAACCAAGTCTAGATTTAACTTCAGCCTGCAGCTTTGATATGTGCTGATAGTGTACCGTCTAGCCATACTCCCCAAGTACTTGTATGAGCTAACTACCTCAAGCTCTAAGCCCTCAGAGGTAGTAATCACACCTGTAATCATGACCTTTGTTTTGGAGGTGTTCAGAACAAGGTTAAGGGCAGAGAAAGCTTGTTGGACACTAAGAAAGCTTTGTTGTAGAGCGTTTAACACAAAAATCCGGGGAGGGGCCAGCTGGGTATAAGACTGTATCTAAATGGATAAGAGAGCTTCCTACTGCCTGAGCTATGTTGTTGATGTAAATTGAGAAGAGCATGGGGCCTAGGATCGAGTCTTGGGGTGCTCACTTGGTGACAGGCAGTGGCTGAGACAGAAGATGTTCTGACTTTATACACTGCACTCTTTGAGAGAGGTAGTTAGCAAACCAGGCCAAAGACCCCTCAGAGACACCAATACTCCTTAGCCAGCCCAGAAGAATGGAATGATCTACCATATCAAAAGCTTTGGCCGCACTACATTGCTTAGAATCAAGGGCAATGGTGACATCCTTGAGGACCTTGAAGGTTGCAGTGACACATCCATAACCTGAGCGGAAACCAGATTTCATACCAAAGAGAATACTATAGATATCAAGAAAACCAGTCAGTTGATTATTGACAAGTTTTTCCAACACTTTTGATAAACAGTGCAAAATAGAAATAGGCCTATAACAGTTAGGATCAGCTTGATCTCCCCCTTTGAATAAAGGACGAACCGTGGCTGCCTTCCAAGCAATGGGAACCTCCCCAGAGAGGAGAGACAGGTTAATAAGGTCAGAGATAGGCTTGGCGGTGATAGAAAGCGTCTTAACCGTCTGACCCAGATGGGTTTTTTTGGTCAAGTTTAGGAGCTCCTTTAGCACCTCGGACTCAGTGACCGGCTGCAGGGAGAAACTTTGTAGCAGGGCAGGGGAAAAAGAGGGAGGAGCGTTGGGGCTAGTCGCATTGGAAGGGGTGGGAGGAAATGTTGGACGGGCAAGGAGGCATGGCTGAGTCAATTAGGAATCCTGACTTAATGAAGTGGTGATTAAAGAGCTCAGCCATGTTCTTCTTGTCAGTAACAACCACATCATCAACATTAAGGGACATGGGCAGCTGTGAGGAAGAGTGTTTATTCTCCAGGTCTTTAACCGTTTCCAGAACTTCTTGGGGTTAGACCCACAGAGAGAGAACTGCTCCTTAAAGTAACTAACTTTGGCCTTCCTGATGGCCTGAGTGCACTTATTTCTCATTTGCCTGAACGAGAGCCAGTCAGCCTGAGTATGTGTGTCACGAGCCTTTCGCCAAATGCAAGTGCATTTCTTGAGGTGGATCAACATCAACGTAATAACTGGCATATTATGACATCACACCAGTGAGGCCTGGTGGGAGGAGCTATAGGAGGACGGGCTCATTGTAGAGGCTGGAATGAGATCAATGTAATGGAGTCAAACGTGGTTTCCATGTTTGATCTGTTGAATACCGTTCCATTTATTCCATTCCAGCAGTGGAAGCTGCTGGAAGGAGGACAGCTCATAATAATGTCTGGAATGGAGTTAATGGAATGGTATCAAACATGTGAACTCCATGTCATTGATACCATTCCACTGACTCCATTCCAGACATTATTATGAGCCATCCTCCCCTCAGCAGCCTCCACTGTGTCACGCAGCGTGTTGGATAAAGGTGAGGTGAGGCGAGAGAGGAAAGGGGAATGTGAGGAACAGGTAAGAGGACAGGTGAGGTATGAGGACGGGATCTTAATTTGATCACTCTTTTGTTGAAAAGAAAACTTGTGCATTGCAGGAATTGCAAACTTGTAGTGTATTCAAGGTTTAAAAGGCTTCTAAAGTTTGTCATTTCCAATTGAACATTTCAGACTTGATTTGCCCTAACGTCAAATGCATCAGCAATTCCAAAAATGTATATTAATTCTAATACACAAAATAATTCACATTTCCTGTTGCTGCAGGATTCTTTTCCTGCTGTAGCAAACTGGCTCAAATTAAGATCCTACATCTGTAGGTGAACCAATATTGTATGTTTCCTCTCACCTGTTCCAGGTCCTTAGTCTGCAGGAACTTGCAGGGAATATGACTAGGCAGAATCCCCACGTTGTTCACTGCATGAATTGGACAAGACCAGGTTAATGCCACTCGGCAGCTGTCATTGGGATAGGTAGACTATTTTTTAGAGATCAGTAAATATAACAAGGAGTAATAATGAAGGACCTCGTGCACCTAATACACTGATATTTAAGCCTTTCAGGTTCTCCTCAATGTGTTCATACATGTCATCCTCAGTGAAATCGGCTACGATCACTTTCACTTTCTGCCCCGTGGTTTCTCCTGTGAAAGAGAGACGTCACAAAATGAAGTTCAAGAGATACATTTGACCTAACATCTAAACCAGGGCTGTCAAACTCATTATGCACCGGGGGTCTTCATCGAGGTCCGGAGGGCTGCACCGAATATGTGTTATATTTCCTCGCTGTCAAAGTGTGCAAAAATAGTCCTATATCCATCGTTTTTGGAAATTCGACCCTGACGGTGTAGCTTTAGTTTCCGTGATTATTAGAGTTGGAAACAGTCAAGAAACTCTATAGATGTAGGTCCATTATAATTTCAAAAACAATATATTACATTTTTTACACAAACCACCCTCGGGATGGATTGAACCCCTGCGAGCAGTATGTTTGACACTCCTGATCTTAACCCTCAAAGACAATGTTGCTCATTCCAGGAGAAGAAGGACGTAAATTCCTCCCACCTATCTCCAGTGCCACCCGGTCCAGTTTGTCCTTGGTTCTGCTCAGGATCACCACGTTCAGCCCACGTCCTGCCAGCTGCACAGGTAGGACAGACCCACATGGAGTTAGTGATGGACAGGGGGGATAGAACCACATGGAGTTAGTGTTGCACAGGGGGGATAGAACCACATGGAGTTAGTGTTGCACAGGGGGGATAGAACCACATGGAGTTAGTGTTGCACAGGGGGGATAGAACCACATGGAGTTAGTGTTGCACAGGGGGGATAGAACCACATGGAGTTAGTGATGGACAGGGGGGATAGAACCACATGGAGTTAGTGTTGCACAGGGGGGATAGAACCACATGGAGTTAGTGATGGACAGGGGGGATAGAACCACATGGAGTTAGTGTTGCACACGGGGGATATAAGGAGTTAGTGTTGCACAGGGGGGATAGAACCACATGGAGTTAGTGATGGACACGGGGGATATAAGGAGTTAGTGTTGCACAGGGGGGATAGAACCACATGGAGTTAGTGTTGCACACGGGGGATATAAGGAGTTAGTGTTGCACAGGGGGGATAGAACCACATGGAGTTAGTGATGGACAGGGGGGATAGAACCACATGGAGTTAGTGATGGACAGGGGGGATAGAACCACATGGAGTTAGTGTTGCACAGGGGGGATAGAACCACATGGAGTTAGTGATGGACAGGGGGGATAGAACCACATGGAGTTAGTGTTGCACAGGGGGGATGCCAAGTATGCCATGAACAGCCACAGTCACATTCAGAGACAGCAATGGTAAATTACCTCAAAGGCGTAAGCCTTCCCTATCCCGTCTGACCCACCAGTGACCACTGCAACAGAGCAAGATGGGATAGGATGTCACTGCAAAATATCTTTACACATTGCTCCTGATAGAAGTATCCAGGCAGTACTATTTCCCACCACTAGAGGCTTCATGCACCACAGCATGGGTGGACTGCTCCACTTGGAAGTATAGTTCTCATCGGGCCTGAAAGTTAGAGCCAAGTCTGATCCAAGCCTGGTAAACTGAAACCCGAGCCCCGGTCCAATATCACAGAAATTAAATTAGCTTTAACCCGAAAAGGAGCCATATTTCTAGAAAACAGTATATTGATTTAAACTGGTGCCGAGAAAAATGCAGAAGAGGCGGGCAGCAGAGTCTGGAAAACTCACCTAAATTGTGATCAACTGAATGATGAAAATATTGGAATAAAGTAGGCTAATGCAATTGAAGGCATGTATCAAATTGCTGTTTTATACTGAAACTCCCAAAGTCATATCCAAGTGTTAACTGTAATTTAAAGCAATAGTCATGTCACCTAGATGATCATTTCAGCACCGTTTTGATTGGAACAGCGCCATCGCGCTGCTTCGCGACAAGTGTGGAGGAGTTGTCTTGATAACTCAATTAATAGGCAGGTTTCCATTGACCCAGTTTTATTCGACAAAAGCAATGTCGCAAGAAAAATAACTCCAACATGTGTAATGGAAACGACAGATATAGAAGTCGTCTATATAAGAGGTTGTGTGTGTAGTTCTAAAGGACAACACACCACATCATCACTGACTCCAAGTGTACTTCAATATGTTGGTTATTTTTGTATTTTATTTTTTTCATTGAACCTTTATTTAACTAGGCAAGTCAGTTAAGAACAAATTCTTATTTACAATGACGGTGGGTTAGTGGGTTAACTGCCTTGTTCAGAGGCAGAACGACATATTTAACCTTGTCAGCTCGGGGATTCGAACTAGCAACCTTTCGGTTACTGGCCCAATGCCCTAACCACTAGGCTACCTGCTGCCCCATTACTAGAGGGTAACTAGTCCCCTAAGGTTAACTAGCCCCCCCCAACACAAGATGTCACCAGACACTTTCCCTGGCTGCCACTGCTCTGTAAGTGACAAAGCTGTAGATATATTCCAATGAAGTTAGATGTACAAGTATAATCCACTTGTTTAGAGAGAAACATTTAGATCATTTTTCAGTCAAGTAAGTTAGTAATATGTTGGATGAGTGTGTTGGGGGCAACTCGCCTCCACCTCCACCTCCACCTGGCCCCTGGGGGCTAGTTACCCCTTTATGGTTATGAATGTGTTTCTACCTGTCATTTAGACAATGACTATCCCAGTGAATGGTAGTTTATGCTCATTTTCTAGCTAGCAACCTTACTGGCAGTAAATGCTAGCCAGCTAGCTAGTTAGCATAAGCTGCTAGCAGAGCTAGCTAGCAACCTTACTACCCGATTGTCTGAGGTAAAATACATTGAAAAAGATAATAATTAATTGCAGTTGTAAATGTTTCCACTAGGGACTGATAGCTTTACAGTTAATGTTACTTTAAAGCCGTTTAGTTATTTTACACAGCATTTTATGTCATATAACGTTCCCTAGATAGCTAGCTACGTATAACCTTACTACCAGATCTGAGGTAAAATACATTCAATAAGATATCGTAATTGCAGTTGTAAATGTTTCCACTAGTGACAGAAAGCTTTACAGTTAATGTTACTTTAAGCCAATTAGTTATTTTACACAGCATTTTATGTCATATTGCTAGATAGCTAGCTACGTTTTTAAGAGAGAGCTTTTAAATTGGCACCACTCCCTCTGTAGGTCAATAATAATACTTTAAGTCATGTGGTTTGAAAGAAACGGGTTAGTCTTAAGGGCCATCTGTTAGATTAGGGGTCAGGTCATAGGTTAAGTGTCAGTTCTTTACAGTTACTAATATAATTCAATGTTTTTATTTCCAGATGAGAACATACAAGAAGAAAACAGACTGAAGCAATGGAAGTTATGGCCCTGAGTCAACACAGAATGCACTGAAGGCAATGGAAAATGGGCAGATCTTAAAGGGAGCTGCCAGGGTGTCCAACATTCCATCAAGAACACTACGGCAACACAAAGGAAAGGAGGTGAAAAACCCAGGCTTCAGCCAAATGGGCGGGGTGCCAGTCTTCTCTTCCACATATGAAAGTGACCTCAACCACATTCAACAAATGGAAAGAACCCTATTTGGATTAACATCATGGGACGTGAGAAGACTCGCCTTCGATCTGGCAGAGAGGATGGGAATCAAGCACAGGTTCAAGAAAGGAAAGGGGCACGGAGGGGTGGATTGGTTCAGTGGCTTAAGCGCAACCCTCAACTTTCAGTTCGAGTACCGCGAACAACCAGTCTTGCGAGGGCCGTGGGCTTTAATAAGCCTAAGGTTGACCAGTTTTTTTACGGCCTACAAAAGATGTTTCAAACAGCTTCAAGTAATGTTCCCTCCAATTCTGTGTAACTTCCAGCACGTGTTTACTGTGAACACTGAGGCTGTACCTGTTTTAAGTTACAGTTTCAGACAGTGGTCAAGTAGGCTACTGTGGCTATTTGATCATAATGTAGACTTTCCAGAGTGGCCTACCACCAAAAACAATGGAGAAAATGTATCCCATAACATTTTCACATGGAAATAGCTGTTCTATCATTCAGTCTACAGTAGCAGCCAATGTGTGGCGTTCAATGTAGGCCTACATAATAATACATTATTATTCCCATACCATTATTAGAGAATCAGACAAATTATGCTACCCTCTGCCTATTGACTACTTACCTTATTCAAGCCTGTCTCAAAATACCACACTACTGCCAACACCACCAATACCTCTAGCACTACCGCCACCACCTCTTTCTGCCACCACTACTACCGCCACCACCTCTACTAGCACTACCGCCACCACTACTAGCACTACCGCCACCACATCTAGCACTACTGCCAGCACCTCTACCGCCACCACCACTACTACTAGCAGCACTACCGCCATCACGTCTAGCACTACCGCCAGCACCTCTACCTCCACTAGCACTACCTCCACCACCACTAGCACTAACGCCACCAGCTCTACCGCTGCCAACTCTACCACCACCACCACTAACACTGCCACCACCTCTACCAGCTCTACCACTGCCAACTCTACCACCACCACCACCACTAACACTGCCACCACCTCCACCAGCACTACTGCCACCACCTCTACCTCCACCACCACTAGCACTACCGCCACCACCTCTACCGCTACCACTACTAGCTCTACCATCACCACCACCACTAGCTCTACCGCCACCACCACTAGCTCTACCGCCCCCACCACCAGCTCTACCACCTCTACCGCCACTAGCACTACAGCCACCACCACGAGCACTACAGCCACCACCACGAGCACTACCGCCACTGGCACTACTGCCACTAGCACTACCGCCACTGGCACTACTGCCACTAGCACTACCGCCACCACCCTGGTTTGTTTTTGCTAAAACCAACAACCAACAGCTGGAGCAGTTCTATTGGAGTTGTCACCGAGGCCGACGCTCCAGGAGGCGAGGCCGAGGAAGAGAAAGGCTGAGTCTGCGGCTGAACTGACAGCCTCACCTTACAGAAGGTTGCTGGAGGAAAAGGCTCGGCATAAACATCAAAATGAAGAAAAGAGAGGGTAGGAAAATGAAGCAGGTTCTTCCAACAAGCCACATCAGCCACCAAAGAAGGGGATGCGGAGTGTCTTCTCTATGAGGAGCCGTTTTCAATCTCAGGTGGGGACTGGATTAGGTGTGAGCAGTGCAGGAGGTGAGCTCATGAGTTGTGCTCCAATTTTACTGGGGATACAGTATCTTCATTTATGACCTACAGTTGAAGTCGGAAGTTTACATACACCTTAGCCAAATGCATTGAGTTTTCACAATTCATGACATTTAATCCGAGTAAAACTTCCCTGTCTTAGGTCAGTTAAGATCACCACTTTATTTTAAGAATGTGAAATGTCAGAATAATAGTAGAGAGAATGATTTATTTCAGCTTTTATTTCTTTCATCACATTCCCAGTGGGTCATAAGTTTACATACACTCAATTAGTATTTGGTAGCATTGCCTTTAAATTGTTTGACTTGGGTCAAACGTTTCGGGCAGCCTTCCACAAGCTTCTCACAATATGTTGGGTGAATTTTGGCCCATTCCTCCTGACAGAGCTGGTGTAACTGAGTCAGGTTTGTAGGCCTCCTTAATCGCACACACTTTTTCAGTTCTGCCCACAAATGTTCTATAGAATTGAGGTCAGGGCTTTGTGATGGCCACTCCAATACCTTGACTTTGTTGTCCTTAAGCCAGATGTTGCTTCAATATATCCACATAATTTTCCTACCTCATGATGCCATCTATTTTGTGAAGTGCACCAGTCCCTCCTGCAGCAAAGCACCCCCACAACATGATGCTGCCACCCCCGTACTTCACGGTTGGGATGGTGTTCGTCGGCTTGCAAGCCTCCCCCTTTTTTCTCCAAACATAACGATGGTCATTATGGCCAAACAGTTCTATTTTTGTTTCATCAGACCAGAGGACATTTCTCCAAAAAGTCAGATCTCTGTCCACATGTGCAGTTGCAAACCATTCTTATGGCGGTTTTGGAGCAGTGGCTTCTTCCTTGCTGATCGTCCTTTCAGGTTATGTCGATATAGGACTAGTTTTACTGTGGATATAGATACTTTTGTACCCGTTTCCTCCAGCATCTTCACAAGGGCCTTTACTATTGTTCTGGGATTGATTTGCACTTTTTGCACCAAAGTACGTTCTTTTCTAGGAGACAGAATGTGTCTCCTTCCTGAGCGGTATGACGGCTGTGTGGTCCCATGGTGTTTATACTTGCTTACTATTGTTTGTACAGATGAATGTGGTACCTTCAGGCGTTTGGAAATTGCTCCCAAGGATGAACCAGACTTGTAGAGGTCTACAATTCTTTTTCTGAGGTCTTGGCTGATTTCTTTTGATTTTCCATGATGTCAAGCAAAGAGGCACAGAGTTTAAAGGTAGGCCTTGAAATACATCCACAGGTACACCTCCAATCGACTCAAATTATGTCAATTAGCCTATCAGAAGCTTCTAAAGCCATCTTCTAAAGCCAAATCATTTTCTGGAATTTTCCAAGCTGTAGGCACAGTCAACTTAGTGTATGTAAACTTCTGACCTATTTGAATTGTGATACAGCGAATTATAAGTGAAATAATCTGTCTGTAAACAATTGTTGGAAATATTACTTGTGTCATGCAAACTAGATGTCCTAACCAACTTGCCAAAACTATAGTTTATTAACAAGAATTTTGTAGAGTGACTAAAAAAAGAGTTTTAATGATTCCAACCTAAGTGTATGTAAACTTCCGACTTCAACTGTATGTACAAATTAGAATCGTGCAATAGCAGAGCAGAAGAGAGTTGCCACATCAACGTTACACTCAATTAATTAGTTCAGTTATGAGTTAGTTAAATGTTATATTCCCGGTACTTAAAAAAGCACCCCATTTCTAAAAACTGTATCCATTTATGTCCATTTATTGTTTATTCGCCTAAGCATGTGTGTCATCCACATGGGGGGGCTAGTTACACCATAGTACCCTATATAAATATTTGTGCATAAAGGCATTATTTCCACCGCCATGTCTCGCATAATTATTTTTACCACCACAAAATGAGCCCACCATGTCTTACAGCTGTCTTGATTTTTTTTTATATGGCATGACTTTACTCACATATGAACTGTGGATGACATGGTGTGGTCCTTCCACTACGACTTGGGAAACAATGCAGTGTATTAGGCTACAGATGAAATAAGTTAATGAACTTCACAGGGTGGTGAAAAAGTGCACAGTGATGAGCTTGATGCTCCTTTCCCAAAAATATCTAGGGTCTTATCCGGTGACATGATGATCGATGCTTGACTGCCGTTTGACAAATAAAAATAATAATATCATCATGTAGACTACACTCTTAGAAAAAAAGGTGCTTTCTAGAACCTTAAAGGGGTTTTTCAACTCTCCCCATAGGATAACCCTTTGAAGAACCCTTTTGGGATACATGTAGGGAACACCGCACGCGCATGCGCGCCACGTCTATTTCTATGGGCACAAACACTGTTCATGACACAAACTGTTCACACCCCTCTTGTTGGCAGAGGGAACATTTTGCAGGTTTAAAGCTTATTTCCTGTAATTCTGCACTTTATCTTTGGGCGCAGAGAACATTTTGCAGTTTCAAAGCAAGTTTTCTTGCAATTATATACATTTTGCCATGTTTAATGTGACTCAAACATTACAACAAAATCTATGAGCTAAAAAAAATTTGCTAAAAGATAGCCGACATGGGCTACAGCTAAAATATAGCCTACATGGGCTACAGCTAATAGATAGCCGACATGGGCTACAGCTAATAGATAGCCGACATGGGCTACAGCTAATAGATAGCCGACATGGGCTACAGCTAATAGATAGCCGACATGGGCTACAGCTAATAGATAGCCGACATGGGCTACAGCTAATAGATAGCCGACATGGGCTACAGCTAAAAGATAGCCGACATGGGCTACAGCTAATAGATAGCCGACATGGGCTACAGCTAATAGATAGCCGACATGGGCTGCAGCTAAAAGATAGCCGACATGGGCTACAGCTGATAGATAGCCGACATGGGCTACAGCTAAAAGATAGCCGACATGGGCTACAGCTAAAAGATAGCCGACATGGGCTACAGCTAAAAGATAGCCGACATGGGCTACAGCTAAAAGATAGCCGACATGGGCTACAGCTAATAGATAGCCGACATGGGCTACAGCTAAAAGATAGCCGACATGGGCTACAGCTAATAGATAGCCGACATGGGCTACAGCTAAAAGATAGCCGACATGGGCTACAGCTAATAGATAGCCGACATGGGCTACAGCTAAAAGATAGCCGACATGGGCTACAGCTAAAAGATAGCCGACATGGGCTACAGCTAATAGATAGCCGACATGGGCTACAGTTAATAGATAGCCGACATGGGCTACAGCTAAAAGATAGCCGACATGGGCTACAGCTCATAGATAGCCGACATGGGCTACAGCTAAAAGATAGCCGACATGGGCTACAGCTAAAAGATAGCCGACATGGGCAACAGCTAATAGATAGCCGACATGGGCTACAGCTAAAAGATAGCCGACATGGGCAACAGCTAATAGATAGCCGACATGGGCTACAGCTAAAAGATAGACGACATGGGCTACAGCTAAACACTATAATTCAAGATGTTTTTATTTTATACAGTGTCATGCTAGCAGTGTCATGCTAGCAGTGTCATGCTAGCAAAATACCAATATATTATTTTAATAAACTGCAGAACTAATTTGGAGTGTTTTCGATATTGCTGCGGTATTTGCATTTCGCTACACTCGCAATAACATCTGCTTACCATGTGTATGTGACCAATAAAATTGGATTTATTTCTCTATGGTCCTAAATAACAAACTCAGCCATACCTTCTGAACACGGGTCAGTGCCTGGCTTAGAGATCGAACTAAAACACAAAATGTGGATGAAAGATGTTCGGCTTCACCTTGCCTCACCAATTCAACAGGTCAGAAAAATGTTGTTCTTTGTGTTTGACTCATATTCATATTCTTGGGAAACGTTTCATTAATTTTGATTGATGGGGTGACACACACACACACACACACACACACACACACACACACACACACACACACACACACACACACACACACACACACACACACACACACACACACACACACACACACACACACACACACACACACACACACACACACACACACACACACACACACACAGTGCTTTCAAAAGACAACTTGGATGACTGTTCAAAACTATTTTTCCCAGTAAGAGCTAGTTCTTTCGAAGTTCCCAGTCGTCTTGAACGCACCCAAGTCTATAATAAGCCAGACATGATTTATAGTTTATGAGAAGCACATTTATATATTGATAATAATGTGGTTTAGCGATGTTCTTTAGTTAGTTGATCACCTGTGGACGAGAAGAAATGTGTTAGTTTGAGTTGGGCGCACCGGCAATTGGTTTGACGCCCAAACAATTTGTTGGGCGTCTCCAGATAGATAAAATATATACACTACCGTTCAAAAGTTTGGGGTCACTTAGAAATGTCCTTGTTTTTGAAAGAAAAGCAATTTTTTTGTCCAATAAAATAACATAAAATTGATCAGAAATACAGTGTAGACATTGTTAATGTTGTAAATGACTATTGTAGCTGGAAATGGCAGATTTTTTATGGAATATCTACAGGCGTACAGAGGCCCATTATCAGCAACCATCACTCCTGTGTTCCAATAGCACGTTGTGTTAGCTAATACAAGTTTATCATTTTAAAAGGATAATTGATCATTAGAAAACCCTTTTGCAATTATGTTAGCATAGCTGAAAACGGCTGTGCTGATTAAAGAAGAAATCAATCTGGCCTTCTTTAGACTAGTTGAGTAACTGGAGCATCAGCATTTGTGGGTTCGATTACAGGCTCAAAATAGCCAGAAACAAAGAACTTTCTTCTGAAACTCATCAGTCTATTCTTGTTCTGAGAAATGAAGGCTATTCCATGCAAGAAATTGTCAAGAAACTGAAGATCTCATACAACGCTGTGAACTTCTCCCTTCACAGAACAGCGCAAACTGGCTCTAACCAGAATAGAAAGAGGAGTGGGAGGCCCCAGTGCACAATTGAGCAAGAGGACAAGTACATTAGAGTGTCTAGTTTCAGAAACAGACGCCTCACAAGTTCTCAACTGGCAGCTTCATTAAATAGTACCCACAAAACACCAGTCTCAACGTCAACAGCGAAGAGGCGACTCCAGGATGCTGGCCTTCTATGCAGAGTTCCTCTGTCCAGTGTTTGTGTTCTTTTGCCCATCTTAATCTTTTCTTTTTATTGGCCAGTCTGAGACATGGCTTTTTCTTTGCAACTCTGCCTAGAAGGCCAGCATCACGGAGTCGTTTCACTTCAAGTCAAAAGGTTTGACAGCAATACTGTATGCAATTCAAGTCAGTTGGGAACAGGTTTTTTATGTCTCAATACCTTGGCATCGGGTCTATGAACTGACATATAAAACAATTGACACATCAATCCATTTGTTTCAATTTAAGCTATTATATTAAATACTTGCTACAAAGACATTTATGTTATACGCCCACCAACCACCCTATTTTCACCTTAGGTAACCTTCTGTCTTATGTACATTGCATTCGGAAAGTATTCAGACCCCTTCACCTTTTCCACATTTTGTTAAGTTACAGCATTATTCTGAAATGTATTAAATATTTTTAAATCTACACACAATACCCCATTATAATTAGCCCTTGATCAAGGCAGTTAACCCACGGTTCGTACACCGTCATTGAAAATAAGAATTTGTTATTAATTGACTTGTCTAGTTAAATAAAGGTAAAATACATTTAAAAATGACAAAGCAGAAACAGGTTTTTAGAAATGTTTGCAAATGTATTACAAATAAAAAACAAAAATAACATATTTACATAAGTATTCAGACCCTTTGCTAGGAGACTCGAAATTGAGCTCAGGTGCATCCTGTTTCCATTGATCATCCTTGAGATGTTTCTACAACTTGATTGGAGTCCACCTGTGGTAAACTCAATTGATTGCACATGATTTGGAAAGGCACACACCTGTCTATATAAGGTCCCACAGTTGAAAGTGCATGTCAGAGCAATGAGGTCGAAGGAATTGTCTGTAGAGCTCCAAGACAGGAATGTGTCGAGGCACAGATCTGGGGAAGGGTACCAAAACATTTCTGCAGCATTGAAGATCCAAGAACACAGTGGCCTCCATCATTCTTAAATGGAAGAAGTTTGGAAGCAACAAAACTCTTCCTAGAGCTGGCCGCCTGGCCCAACTGAGCAATCGAGGGAGAAGGGCCTTGGTCAGGGAGGTGACCAAGAACCCGATGGTCACTCTGACAGAGCTCTAGAGTTCTTCTGTGGAGATGGGAGAACCTTCCAGAAGGACAACCGTCTCTGCACACTCCACCAATCAGGTGTTTATGGTAGAGTGGACAGACGGAAGCCAATCCTTAGTAAAAGGCACATGACATCCGCTTGGAGTCAGACTGGGGCGAAAGTTCACCTTCCAAAAGGACAGTGACCCTATGCACACAACCAAGACAACGCAGGAGTGGCTTCTGGTCAAGACTCTGTGTCATGCCCTGATCTGTTTTCACCTGTCCTTGTGATTGTCTCCACCCCCTCCAGGTGTCGCTGATTTTCCCCAGTGTATTTATCCCTGTGTATCCTGTCTCTCTGTGCCAGTTCAACCAGCGTTTTTCCCGTTCTCCAGCTTTTTGCATTTCTCCTTTTCTAGTCCTCCCGGTTTTGACCCTTGCCTGTTTCTGGACTTTGTACCCGCCTGACTGACCATTCTGCCTGCCTTGACCACGAGCCTGTCTGCCACTCTGTATCTCCTGGACTCTGATCTGGTTTTGACCTTTTGCCTGTCCACGGCCATTCTCTTGCCTACTCCTTTTGGATTAATAAACATTGTAAGACTCCAACCATCTGCCTCCTGTGTCAGCATCTGGGTCTCAGCCAGATCCCAGACTTGAACCCGATCAAATATCTCTGGGGAGACCTTAAAATAGCTTTGCAGCGACACTCCCCATCCAACCTGACAGAGCTTTAGACAATCTGCAGAGAAGAAATGTGAGAAACTCCCCAAATACAGGCGTGCCAGGCTTGTAGTGTCATACCCAAGAAGACCCGAGGCTATAATCGCTGCCAAAGTTGCTTCAACTAAGTATTGAGCAAAGGGTCTGAATACTTATGTAAATGTGATATTTCAGTTTTTTTATTTTTAATAACATTTCTAAAAACCTGTTTTTGCTTTGTCATTATGCAGTAGTGTGTAGATTGATGATTTTTGTATTTTTGTATCCATTTTAGAATAAGGCTGTAACGTAACAAAATGTGGAAAAAGTCAAGGGGTCTGAATACTTTCCCGAATGCACTGTAACCTTACCAAACGTAACATATCATACTAATTTGAGTGTACCGGATTTACATTTACTATATATAATTTACTTTATATTGATTCTGCCACGAGGAAACACTGGTACTGTCAATCGGTGGCTCACTTTTGGAGTCAGGTCCAGGCATGGTTGTTATGTCATAATATCAGGGTTCAGATCAACCTGTTACGGGATCTGAAAAACCACGATCCGTCAATGGGAAATATCATTATACTCTTGGGTATAGTGTTTATTTTTACAGCAATATTAGTAGAAATGCTACAAATAGGGAGGTTCAGGACCCTCATAAGACATCATAGTGAAATGGAGGGCTGTATTGCAAATGGAAATAGCAAAATGGCATTATACTGGGAAAGATGGGTGAATCTGTGAACATCGGAGGGTTGGAGTTAAGATCAGAATGAATGGTGGATTGGCCGCTGTGGGTGAAAATCCAGCACTTGAAGAAAGAAGAAATTAGGAATATATGTATAATTATTTAACTACAGGTACCATAGATGTGAGAGAAAATAGCTGTAAGTAGCAGTAGAAGTATTGTTGTCCATTAGTTTATCCCAATCAGGGTAGGTATGGTAGGGTAAAAAAACAATTCAATTGATAGAATCCCTCCCCCCTTCCTCTAAAGTTGTCAGTGATGATATTCGAACACGCAACATTTTGGTTGCTGGACATTCAAGTTATACACCTGACCCTTCTTTCGTTTTTACCTTAAGTAACCTTCTGTTTTACGTAACCATTACCAACCATACTAATTTGAGTGCACTGAATTTACTTTTACTATGTTACGTCTAGTAAATGAGACCATGGCCGGTTTTGCATGGCCTGGTGCCATTCCATTGGTCATTAAGGGAAATCTCCACCCACCTGGGGCACTGGGCCATGCAAAATGAAGTGGCCCAATTGATCATGATGTCACAGTTGGCTTGTTCTCACTGGCTGATGCATGATGGGTCCTATTTCAACCCTGTCATTTCTTTGTTTGAGAGACAGGACCGGGAACGGGTTGGTATGCTGACAGGTTTTTCAGGCATGATTAAGCCTGGGTTTTCTTTTGAACCCATTTTTTTAGTCCAGTTTCTTTTCTTTTGTAAATAATAGTACAATTCGCCGGCTGTTTAGCCTCACTCTGGTAAGAAAAAACTATTCTGCATCGTTGCCTCCTCACTGTTAAAATCCAACCGCCACAGGAGGTTGGTTGCACCTAAATTGGGGCTTGTGGTAATGACTGAATGGTACGAAATGATTTCAAGGTGTTTGATGCCATTCCATATGCTCAGTTCCGGCCATTATTATTAACTGTTCTCCCCTCAGCAGCATCCACTGCCAACCGCACGGTTAACTTCACACACACAGACACACACAGCTGTAGCTGTGGATAGTGAACATAAAAGTTCAGAATAACAACCTTCGAGATGGAACACGAAAGCCCCGGAATGTTCTTCTCTGAGGGGAAGGGAGGGGTGTTGAAGGGAGCGTTGGTTAGTGACCCTATTATAACAAAGGCAGGAGCATCTGAAAGCTGTGGTGTTTGGCTGGAGCTGAGTGGTCTCAGGGCTATCCAAGCTAGCCGGTGTCTCTTTCTCCCTCAATAGCAAGATGTGGTTATCTAGCCTCTGACTGTACAGTGTTAGGAATGTCTGTTCTTCTCCTCTTAACGCTAGTCTTCTCCTGCATCGCTTCAGGGCAGAGAGCTGAAGTAAGAAGTAAGCAGACCAGAAACCTCCCACAGTCAAATTAGAAATCACACGATATGGGACACTACACAAACCAAACACACACACACACACACACACACACACACACACACACACACACACACACACACACACACACACACACACACACACACACACACACACACACACACACACACACACACACACACACACACACACACACACACACACACACACACACACACACATTGAAGGCTACACACACCCCAACCTAACACAGAAAAAGGCTTGATAGTGAAAGAAAAGAGAAACACACTCGCGTTCATTTGATTTCCAATGAGCTGGAAAGACTCCTCCAAGTTAAGGGGAAAGAAAGGAATAATTCACCCTGGAACATACTGTTCTAAAGGCTTTCCCCCCCCCATGTACTTGATTGGAATGGAATGAAAGTGGAGCTTGGGAAAAAAGGAGGCCGTCAGGCTGGGTATTGTTGGTCCTTTATGGTGAAAGAGAACACCACAGCTTTAGCTAGCACTGTGGGAGGCGGAACAGCTCAGCTCAGAGGAGAAGACGGCCCAGTAACACCAGGAGACTGCTGCCTCAGGAACACAGGAAGTTGATGTGTGTTTGTTTAACCTTCAGTCTGTGTTTGTGTGCATGTTTGCGTAGCCTTCAGTGTGTGTTTGTGTCCGTGTTTGCGTTTTGTTTGTGTTGCCCAGAAGATAATCTGTTAGGAAACTGACTCAGAGATTTGTAGCAAAGTCTTGTATAACTAAACCAAGACAGACCACAGCCTGTTGTATCCAATGGGAACAAATGAGTCATAGTGGGCAGAACAAGCAAGAAGGTGGGCAGATCCAAGCACGAGCTAGCGAGATCCTATTGGCGCATTCTAGCATACATCTGCATATTTCTGTTAGGTAACGCCTACTCTGAAGTGCGCCATGTGCAATAACTCAATTCGCCTGTGCAACGCTATTTTGAAAAACTTTTGCAAAGGGTAAAGTCTACAAAACTTAGTCCACTCTGTTCATAACAGATTTTAGTTATGGGACCAGAAAACTTTATTGAGATAAAATGTTTCATTGATGTGAATATGTGCAGAATGTCAGCCAAAATCCATCTCGTTCCATCTTCTCCCAAATGCTGGCCAGTGGGCTTCCTTTCAATACCATATTTGTTCGTGAGTGGAAACGCTAAGCGGATGCTTCACTTTCAGCCTCCCATAGAGGGCTGGCCATCATTGATGACCTCAGTTTAAATGTCATGCTGGTGTGTCAACATCACTGCCTGGTATGGCAACTGTTCTCTCTGCTACTGTACGACAAGCAGTACCGGAGCGCCAAGTCTAGGTCCAAGAGGCTTCTAAACAGCTTCTACCCCCAAGCCATAAGACTCCTGCACATCTAGTCAAATGGCTACCCAGACTATTTGCATTGTCAACCCCCCCCTTTACACCACTGCTACTCTCTGTTGTCATCTATGCATAGTCACTTTAATAACTCTACCTACATGTACATACCACCTCAACTCCCCGGTGCCCCCACACATTGACTCTGTATCGGTACCCCCCTGTATATAGTCTCGCTATTGTTATTTTACTGCTGCTTTAATTACTTGTAACTTTTATCTCTTATCCGTCTTTTTTTTTAAACTGCATTGTTGGTTAGGGGCTCATAAGTAAGCATTTCACTGTAAGGTCTACCTATACCTGTTGTATCCGGCGCATGTGACTTATAAAATGTGATTTATTTGATTTGATACAGCAGATTTCACACGTAGGCTACACGGCAGGGGTATTAAAACCTTATGAGGTCCGGAGTACTGCTGGTTTTCTGTTCTACCTATAATTAATTGCACACACCTGGTGTTCCAGGTCTAAATTAGGGAGTGAATGTTATTTATAATAAGGGTTACATGGAGAAAATCAGACCTCTCTGAAATTGTAATGGATGGCCCTCCCTTCAGCAAAATATATTTGATCTAAACGCTCCCTGAATGCTAGGAGAGAAAAGATAAGTGACCCTCCCCTATACCCAAAATAATAATTAAAACATAGTGGATAGCAGAGAACATGCCTACCATTTACCCTCACTTATTGGACAGACCAGAGCCTTAGATATGCAGTTTTAGAAACTGTTCTTCGTCCTGTAAGCCTTACATGGCAACGCAGGAATTTTTATAGTGCACAGGGCTGCGAGTCATTAGGTTGTGGGTTCACAGACCACCATGGACAAGAGTAGGGGTGGAAATATCTCCTTTATAGTTCAAGCATTGCATGAATCTATCATCGTGTTTGCAGGTCCGAGATAAAATAGCCTTTTATAAACATTTCATGCAATTCTCCATCATTTTACATATTAGCAGAATTTTTTAAATACCACACAAATTACAGAAATTACAGGCTAAGAATGGACAGAGAGATAGGCCTGTGTGTTCATCTTATCATATTTCTCTAATGCCAAATCAGTGTGTCTTGTTTGCAATGAAACTGGCCCCGTTGGCAAATAATTAAATCTGAGACATAGTTAGGAATCGGAGCATGGTACTTTAACAATGTAGGGCTACCTTTCCACCCCAGACAGAGTAGACCTACTGACGCAGGGAAATGTAAGCTTTAACTGCTGGATACTCTTCTCCGTTGCTTAACCCAACGAGAAAAGTGTTTCCCCAAAAGCTGTCTGGGTTTAAACATCTTCTATTGTACAGAAAATGAATAGCTTAATCGACTGATAGGTGACAGAATTATTTTACTTCCAAGCTGAATACGCTTTTTGTCTCCCGGCTATAGAAGGTTGTAGCTCAGCCTCTGAATGTCAAAGAACAAAACAATGATATCCCCATATGCATCTGTCACGTCTTTCCCAGGTATTTTACAGCTTGTTTCTAGCATAAAGCATTGCGGACCAGAGCAATATCATAGATCACTTTATATAATCAGATCTGTTTAATTTTCTTCAAAATCTTAAGCTAACAAGGGGTAGGCCTGTGCTTTGTGTCATTTACTTTAATAAAATGGTAGGCCTATGGCATACCCTCTCATGCCCCCTCAAGATTTGGCATGGGTCCCCAGATCCTCAAAAGGTTTGACAGCTGCACCATCAAGAGCATCCTCACCGGTTGCATCACCACTGGTGTGGCGCTACAGAGGCTAGTGTGTACGGCCCAGTACATTACTTGGGCCAAGCTTCCTGACATCCAGGACCTATGTATATATACTAGGCGGTGTCACAGGAAGGCCCAAAAAATTGTCAAAGACTCCAGTCACCCAAGTCATAGACTCTCTGCTACCGCACGGCAAGCAGTACCGGAGCGCCAAATCTAGGACCAAAGTGCTCCCAAGCCATAAGACTGCTGAACAATGAATCAAATGGCCACCTGGACTATTTACATTGACTCCCCCCTTATTTTTACACTGCTGCTACTCACAGTTTATTATCTATGCATTGTCACTTTACAAATTACCTCGACTAACCTATACCCCCGCACATTGACTCTGTACCGGTACCCCCTATATTTAGCCTAGTTATTGTTGTGTAATTTTGTTGTTACTTAAAAAATTAAAATAAACTTTCATTTATTTAGTAAATATTTTCTTAACTCTATTTCTTGAACTGCATTGTTGGTTAAGGTCTTGTAAGTAAGCATTTCACGGTAAGGTCTACACCTTTTGTATTCCACGCATGTGATAAATACAATTTTATTTGAATTCGAGTCTTGGTTTTACTACCTCTTGTTTTTTTAAATAGGAAGAAATAGGCTCCAACACAAAGGCCTGTTGTTGTTAGTAAAGTCTAATTAAAATGAAGATGGTTTAAATGAATTATGCATACTTCAATTTGCCTACTTTCAGCACCATGAGCTGTCCATTTCCGATTGATTGTGCCGCGGATGCTGCTTCAAGTTTCAGCAGCACAATATAAGTTACTTGAATCTGGTTGAATCTGGAAACATTGTTTTTAATCAAATTAATTATAGTAGTCGCAAGCTATCAAAGTTGACCTCCGGTCCTCCTTCTCATCTTCGCGGACTAGCCTATATAGGCTATAGGCTAATCCGCGCGCAAGACTATTTGGACTGCAGTAGGCCTAATCCCAAAATATTTCCAGAAGAAACCTTTGACTTTCCTCCAGAACTGCCACCGTAGGCCTACACAGCACAGACATTAGTTAGCCACTGTACACTGAGTGTACAAAACATTAGCAACATGCTCTTTCCAAGACATAGACTGACCAGGTGAATCCAGGTGAAAGCTATGATCCCTTATTAATGTCACCTGTTAAATCCACTTCAATCAGTGTAGATGAAGGAGAGAAGACAGGTTAAATAATGATTTTTAAGCTGAGAGCCAATTAAGACATGGATTGTGTATGTGTACCATCCAGAGGGTGAATGGGCAAAACAAAATATTTCACTGCCTTTGACCTGGATATGGTAGTAGGTGCCAGGCGCACTGGTTTGAGTGTGTCAAGAACGGCAACGCAGCTGGGTTTTTCACATTCAACAGTTTCTTGTGCCAACTTGACTCAACTGTGGGAAGCATTGGAGTCAACATGGGCCAGCATCCCTGTGGAACGCTTTCGACACCTTGTAATCCTTGCCCCAAATGAATTGAGGCTGTTTTGAGGGCAATAGGGGGTGCAACTCAATAGTAGGAAGGTGATCCTAATGTTTTAGGACAAAATCAACTGTTCAGAGGAGACTGTGTGAATCAGGCCTTCATGGTCGAATTGCTGCAACCAAACCACTACTAAAAAGGACCCCAATAAAAAGAAGAGACTTGCTTGGGCCAAGAAACACGAGCAATGGACATTAGACCGGTGGAAATCTGTCATTTGTAAAATATAAAATATATTTTGATTTGTCTTACACTTTTTTGGGCTACTACATGATTCCATATGTGTTATTTCATAATTTGTCTTCCCTATTATTCTACAATGTAGAAAACCCCTTGAATGAGTAGGTGTCCAAAATTTTGACTGGTACTGTATACATAACAAAAGTATAATATAATGACGAGATGCTTATGTCTCCGCCCTAACAATGAGAGTCGTTGTCCCAAAGGCGGGAAGGCAGACTACAAGATTAGGTCCAAAATAAGCCCATAAAAATGCATTGGGTTTATTTTGGACAGATTTTGGCGAGAGTGAAACCTCTCCCTTTGCCTCTTCCTCTCTGCCAACAGTAGAAAAGAGGGGAATATCTTCTTTCGCTTGATGTTAACTTTGTTTCACCTAATATTGAGGAAATTACACTAATTGGAGCTAATTACACTCACTGGAGTATCTGACATAGGCTTTGATAAAGTACCCGCGAGTACCAGTCATGGCAAATTACGCTGTCTGCTGGCACTCTTTCTTGACTTGGAATTACATTTTTGCCAACATATTGCTAACCTTTGTTTAACCAGCTAAACAGCTGCAATTAGCGAACGTGTTTGAGACAGGGGTGTCACCCAAAGCTGTGTTGTATTCATTAGGTATGTCTTTCAAAAATGCATTACAAGCGCTAATTTTTATTTTTTTGTATTTACATGACAATTAAGTATTACCTAACATTCCATAATCGTCACAGCCCTAGTTTGGAGTTACATTTCTAGCTAATAGGCTATGTTAGAGTTTACACTTCTTTCAATGTTAATGTGGGCAGGTCAAAATAATGAAAAAACGATTGACCAATTTCATTTCAAAATATTGGATTACTTGTCCTTGTCATCATCATTCACCGGATAATATGATGGGTGTCCCTGGATCGCCGGTTTGCCTGGGTGTGAAAAGGTTGAAGACCCCTGCCGTACACCGTTTACACTTAGTTTAAAGTATCTAAACAGTGTGTAGACATCATGCTCGTTTTTCCTGGGCTCTATATCAGTCAGTTCGATAGTCTCCCCAGGTGACCCTGTCAGATGACACACTTCATCCCCACCAGATAATACAACGTGTCAACATGACATCAACGTGATAATAAAATGGCATTGATAGCTGTGGTGTAAAAAACAACCTTCATTTACCCACCTATATTCTATAAAGCATCCTTACTGATCCACCCAGCTGTGAGTGACCTTATAGAGTGTTTCCCAGACATTTAAAGATCTGGATAATGTTTTAATAATGGGCTTTAATCCCGTTCCAGATAGAACTCTTTGTTCTTCGGTATAATTTGCACAGTGGGGTCACCAGTTGCCACATTTCATTACATCCAGTACAATACCTTAGAAGCAAGTTGAGACCACAAGGTGGAACAGGGACTGAAGTAGGACTTTGTCATGTAGTGCTCATACAAAGACTCAATTTACATCATTCGTTTTTAAAACCTCATGAAATGTGTTTACAGATTTTTCTTCCTAATAAGTTACTTATAATCGGTAATGTAACTTCAGCGCATGTCAGTTATTTATTCTGGGTAAACACACACACAGAGAGAGCTCACCTGCCCACTCTCCCATTGATGTAAAGAAGGAATCTGGCTGCGGAAAGCAAACTCTGGGATAAAGCATCTTAGCGAAGCGGACCATTTTCACTCCATAAAAGACTACGACTGCAGCACCAAGGCAGACAAAGAACAGCTCCATTAAATCCATGGCAAGATCCACTGGCTCTTTAAGATTGTCTGGCTGCAACAACAAACTCGGCCTGTGTGTGAGAATGTGTATGTCTGCTCTGACCACAACACAATTCCTCAGCCCAGACATACACACTGGGGAGTGTCAGGGGGAATAGACAATCCATAGCCACTCCCCCCCCCACACACCTCTCCTGTAGGCTACACAAACCAAAACACACACACACACACACACACATCAAGCTACACCTCCCCTTTCAGTTTAGTACCAAGCATGCAATTTGTCAGATGTAGTCCCTGCCTCTCTGTATCAAATTCAGATTACAGAGTTAGTGTAGAAAGGTTCTTGTGCATTTCCTACCAGCTGCCTTCTTGTTGAATCAAGACAACTTTCTGGAAAAAGCCTTAGTGCTATCCATATGGTATGGACTGTATCTAAGCTATTTTGACATGGGTTACACAGGAAAAAAAACAGCCATGATTGCCAGGAATCACAACTGGGAATAAGACTAGACTAATGGATGCAATATTCTGTACTAGGTGTCTTGGATACTCAGTTTCACCAGCGCATTGAAGAAGACACACTGCTGTGCACAGGCACGGCCTTTAAGGGCTTTATTTGTACTGTTTGAAAATGCATGTTGGCCTTCTTAAGAATGCATCAAGGAGACTATAGTAAATGGAAAGAAACAGAGACAAACCCACGCATTTGCCCAATGCAAGTGCTTGTATGCAGCAGACACAAACAAGAAAATAAGTGTAATTTACAGGTGACCTTACATCTGGGAATAATCTATTCTGACTCTCACACCCTCCCCCCAACATTCCCACACAGATCACATCATATGACAGTTGATTCACTGATCTTTTGACATCTTTCCTTGTGGACCCATTTTATCCAGGGATAACAGTGAATATTGTGGCATTTTGTCACCCTGAACCACAGTTCATTAAAAGGCAGAGTATGCTTGAAGTGCTTGATCAAGCCAGATGGCTGGGGTTTGTGTGCTTGTGTTTTTTATCAATTTAAGGGACCATTTTGACAATAGCCCATCTGTAATGTATTTTTGTAGGCAAAAAAAATTAAAAAAAATTACCCTACTCCATACTGAAGATGGTAAGTACATGCAGTACTAATTACTGTACTTGCAAAATACATATCAGTATTTCTAAAATGGGAAATAGTTAATTATCTCAATCTTGTGGTTAAATACTATTGTCTTCATTCATAAGGTAGCTGCTGGTGGCAACAAAATATTATATTTAATCAAAACGCAACTTCCCTTACAAAAAAGCATTATGGGATTCCTATAGGAAACTATACACTGAGTGTACAAAACATTAAGAACACCTGCTCTTTCCATGACAGACTGACCAGGTGATTGCAGGTGAAAGCTACAGTATGATCCCTTATTGATGTCACTTGTTAAATCCACTTCAATCAGTGTAGATGAAGGGGAGGAGACAGGTTAAAGAAGGATTTCTAAGCCTTGAGACATGGATTGAGTATGTGTGCCATTCAGAGGGTGAATGGGCAAGACAAAATATGTAAGTGCCGTTGAACGGGGTATGGTAGTAGGTTGCCAGGCGCACCGGTTTGTGCAACACTGCTGGGTATTTCCACACTCAACAGTTTGCCGTGGGTATAAAAAAAAATTGTCCACCACCCAAAGGACATCCAGTCATCTTGACACAACTGTGGGAAGCAATACAGTCATGGGCTAGCTTCCTTGTGGAACTCTTGACACCTTGTAGACTCCATGGCCCAACGAAATCAGGCTGTTCTGATGGTGGGGGGTATGTTTTGAACACTCAGTGTAAGTCTTCTATAGTAAGCTTATAGTATTCTATGATCTTGTATCTGTATCTATGACAAGCAGGTGTTGCTGTGGGACGAGAGGAACACGTGCCAGCCTCTCAGTGAGAATGCCCTGGGTGGAGGAGTGTGGTGACTGAAGTGGCATCCTACCCATGAGCACTTGCGACTGCCACATCCTTCACTGCCAGGCAAGCAAGCCCTGGGGAGTCTGAACGGGGCAAGCCTGCACAGGCTTTCACCACACATTCGAGTGAAGCGTGAGAGCTAAGGCTAGACAGTGACATGAAGCTCACATGAAAACGTAACCCTTTACAACTACCATGTCTGATTGATTTTTAAAGGGGCAATCCAACCGAAAAGGTTTATAGTACTAATTGTAATTTAAGAGCTGGTAATGTTTTGTCATTGTGTCAAACCTGTATTTTTCACTTGTTCCTCTAGAGGGCAGCGGAAGAGCATGTTCCGTCCTAGCCTCCTACACAACTACCTGGCCTACAGGGCAGACTGATCCCACTTGTCCCTGGAACAGCCTCCTCCCATCTGTAGACCACAGAGCAAAGACAGAGAGCCATGAGGATTAGGTATGAATCTCCAGCTACCAGCTTCACCACCTCCTTGGAGGATGACGCAGGATGTTACATACCTGGGCGCTGATCCCCGCCACCTGCTAGCTCTGTGGGAGGCCCACCTCCTTATTCCAACCCTTCAGAAGACAGCACTGCAGTGTCCTGCCTAATAGCCAGCTGCTCATTCTATGACCACATGCTTCATGTATGGCGCTGGGACTGGACCCCAAAGTTACATACCTGGTAGCCTGCACCGTGAAGACCCAGGGGATGAGAGAGGGAGAGGAGCAACGGACGAGCGCGATGGTTGCCAGGCAGGAGCACCACCACCAGGTTTATTTTGAGACTTGTTTTGTTTCATTGGTCAAGCCCACAAAACCAAAGGGGTATAATAACGCAGGATCAATGAGTTAGCCAGCTAACTTTGACAAACAACCAGAAATAACTATTGATTTTCTGGTTCATTAAGTTAAACTTAGTGCCTTCAGAAAGTATTCACACTCCTTGACTTTTTCAACATTTTGTGTTGAAGCCATAATTTTTTGTGTTACAGCCATAATTTAAAATGGATTAAATGTAGATGTTTTTGTCACTGGCCTACACAAACACAATATGGAATTATGTTTTTACAAATTAAACAGTATTCAACCCCTTTGTTATGGCAAGCCCAAATAATGCTTGTAATCGTTAATGATAACAAAAGAAACGGAGTGAAGTTAAGCACAGGCAAAATCCTAGACGAATACCTGGTCTGTTTTACATCAGACACTGGGAGATTAATTCACCTTTCAGCAGGACAATAACCTAAAAACAAGGCCAAATCTACACTGGAGCAGTTTACCAACAAATTAAAATGGTTGTCTAGCAATGATCAACAACCAATTTTACAGCACTTGAAGAAATTTGAAAAGAACAAATGGGCAAATGATGCACAATCCAGGTGTGGAAAGCTCTTGGAGACTTACCCAGAAAGTAGTGGCTCAGGTGTGAATACTTATGTAAATGAGAGTTGTATTTATTTTTAGATACATTTGCTAACATTTCTAAAAACCTATTTTCACTTTCTCATTATGGGTTATTGTGTGTAGATGGGTGATACAAAAATATATTTAATGAATCTATAATTTATGCTGTAAGGCAAAAAAATGTAGACTAAGTTAAGGGGTCTGAATACTTTGACGGCATTGTATGTGCTTTTGGATGGGTCAATTAGACCATGGCCATATCAAGTTAGTTATCAAAAAATAAAAAGTGATTTCAGAATATTTATTCAAGTTAGCTGGCTAACTCATTGATCCCACTTTGTAGTATACCCCTCTGGAGGCAGAGGCAGAAGAATGCATATTATATTTCCCACGACCGTACCTGCCTCGCTTATTTCAATGTTCAAAACACAAAACAACCAGCACCAATTATTTATTTTTTGAAAATGTCAAATCTTCAAGATGGAACACTTTTGGTAAAAAGCAAAGAGTGATGAAAATACATATTCACATGTAGATTTGTACTGAAAGTGCTATATCTTGGAGACTTTACTTCCGACATGTCCCCATTGTTGGCAACCATATCAACAGTGGACTAATGAACAAAATACTAAAATATGTTTGAGTGAACTATCCCTTTAACGTATGCTAAAGGGATAGCCCAACAGTTTGAGTCCAAATACCACATACTAGTACTTTCAGCAAGCACATTCACAATACACCACGGTCCAGTAACATATGATCAGCTCAGCGGTCTCAAATGGTTAGCAACTACTTGACCTCCCAACACAAACAAAATTAGTTAACGATTCTTGATACTAAGTCAGAGTTCCAGATAGATCAGATTGGGTGGCCTTTTTATTGTATAAAGTTCTTTGGGTATAGTTTAAATAACTTTCCCTCCTGCGTGGGCTCAAATCCGTATTTCTCCAGCTGTTCCTTATCAAAGGAGCCTTCCTCAAAGTCTTTCTGGATCTGCTGGGCCACAGCCTCGGAGAACAGACCCTCAGGGGTGACAGCGGGCTCCGTTCCAGCCGGGGTGCGGTACGACACGTAGGGCTTGAGTATGAATCCCTCCAAGTCAGGCACCACAAACTGGGGGATCATTGCCTGTACTGGAACAAATTTTCTGCTGGAGGTTAGTACTCCTGTTGGCTGTGCCCCTCTGCCTTTGTAGTGAGTCATTGAGCCACGTTTGCTGGTGAATTCAGCCATACGATCGGCTCCTCTCACAATGCCCCGTCGAAGAGCATTCAATACGCCCATCGCATCGAAGAGTTTTGGACTCAAACTGTTGGGCAAATCTGTATGGAGTCAATGAAATGGGTGAGATTACAATGGGTACTTTGGTAGCTAACAACAGTAAACATAGCTAAATCACTATTTCCTCACTGCTAGGAACCTACCTCTACCAGTTCTTTCACATTCGTTTAAATCAAGTAAAATGAGACTGGGATGAAGAAACAGAATAAAGTAAGCATTTTAACTATTGACCGTTTGAAACCCCTGTGTGAAAATGTGAGTCAAACTGTTGCAAGATATAACACATTTTTATTTACAACGATGGCTACCAAAAGGCAAAAAAGCCTCCTGCGGGGACGGAGATTAAAATATTGTTTTGCTAAAAATATTGGACAACACACACATCACGACAAGAGACACCACAACACTACATAAACTAGTATAGTGTAGATAATCATTGTACCAGTTAAACCGCTGTGAAATATAGTTTCCATAACCAAAAACATTGTTGTTTTAGCTGTTTGAAGCTGGTGTACAAAAGTAAAAGAGCAAAAACAAAACTTAACGGGAGCATAAAATACTGAACATAGAACAGCTTTACCGCTTCTTAGTCTTGCTTTCAAGTAGAATGATTGATCTAAAACTAAAATGTCTATGCAAATTTGACCAGGTTGACCGAAAAGTTACATATTGCCACTAATTGAAATACTGTAGAACTACATTAATTCATATGGAGGGTGCATTGGAGTCAACATGGGCTTCTTCTGGAGAGTGCCAATACGGTAGTTTCAAAGCCCATCACTGGCCAATATATAGCATTAACAAGCCAGGGTTTATATACAACAGTATTGTAAACATGACACATTAACACGTTCCATATTGTAACTGTTGCTACCTGAAGACATATTCATTGCGAAAAACGTCTGGGCATTGTTGTCTACGCATAGCTTTGTTGGTAGCTGTTGTTAGCTAGCGTTATTTAGCTTGGTTTTGTACCCATGTGTTTTGCTAGCACTAGAGTAGTTCGCTAGCTAGCAAAAGACACGGGTCAACGACACTTTGACTCTCTGTTTCTAAATAGCTGTACGGTCATTGTTGAAGTAGAAAGCAAGATAAGCACTACATGGCGATTAATATCACTTTAGCGATAATATGTGTAAAATCTATAGCTACACTCACCTTGAACAGCGCCAATGGCAAGATAGACACATTCGAAGACCCCGACGTCAGAATAAAACGTTTTGTGATTGGTTTGATTCAGTCAGTGATAGCCAATTGGAATTCCAGATACTGGCAGTGAGTCATCGGGAATTGAAAGACATGCAAGTGTACATAAAACTTTGACAGTAGAGATAGTGGAACGTTAGGTAATACGAACCAGTAAGTATATTATTGTAGCTAATATTTTCATTTAACCATGTAGTGCAGTGTAAATAATTTGTGTTTATTTGACTGCATGGCTACAGACGGAGTGTCAATGGGCATTGGGCAAGTCGGCATAACGGGACTTTGTCTGTTTGCCTGTCAGCCCATTTAGCTCTGTGTGACAGTGATACAACTTTGGCCATATAACCGTCGACTGCCTGAACCTATGAGCACCAATTTATTAACTGGGATTAAAAGTAACTAATTGGAAATGTGTTCGTATTCTTCCATATTTATGTCGTAGATACATTATAGCTATTTAAGGCAAGGGCGACGTTAGTAGAATGTCATACCTGTGCGAATTGACTGTGTGTCTGTCCGTGATGGGTTTGTTTATCAATATAAGGGCACAGTTAGAGGAAAATACCATACATCCAGATCTTGAAATCAAGCCGGCCATGCACCTGCTCAGTATTTAATGATCTAGGCTAGATCATGCAAATTTGATATACTCAGGATACTAGGCCCTATTTGATTCCTGTCATGAACAATCTGTTTACTGGGGTGTGTATGAACTTGTATCTGTGCGAGAGGTCTCTAACGCACAGATACAGGTTCAGGGTGTGTAGTGTAGTAGCCTAGACTTTCTACTTGCTTGTGGGTGAGTCTATTCAAGTATGTGTGTGCAGTGGCCAGTGGGTGTCTCTGGTTACAGAGTGCAGAGCAGGTGCAGACAGACACACTGGCAGTACACACTGTGACTACAGTCAGTGAGTGATACAGTGTTCTCATTTGTAATATTTTTTTTCTTCTCATTTGTATCTGTTTTGTTTTGGCATAATGGTTTTAGGGTTTCAAGAATTCACATAGTGCTCCTTTTGATTAGGCCGATCAGAGTGTGGAAGGACTAGGACATTTCCCTCTGGTTCCTTTTCTCAAACTATGTGAAGAATACTTTATTTTATCTCTTCCACTGTGACTTGGAAAATGCATGTACACTGTTTGCCTTTTTTTGGCTAGGAATGGATGACAAGGTGGATGACAAAGATGAGGACAGCTGCAGTATATACCCGGTAATAAAACCAGTTCAAGGTCTCCCACCAATTCAATAGGTCTACTACCCTGTCTATTACACAGTGTCCGATTCCATTTCTCTATCTAGGCTTAACCTTCTTGATGCCTGGTCATGAATAGACATCTGTTGAATGTTAGTTTCCTGCTTGTTTTGTAGAGCCTGGTGCCACTTGGCAGTGAAATTAAGGCCAGGATGCAACATTGGATGGAGGACAGAACAGAGACTGCTATGCCATTGCCATTGGTAGGTAGCTACCCAGCACTCTCCTCTCCAGCACTGACTCTGTGAACAGTGCTGTTGTGACTGTTCTTAGATCACCATGCCAGCAGCCTACTGAGGCTGCATCCAAAATGGCACTCTGTTCCCTATAAAGTGCAGGTCTACTAAGGCTCTGGTCCCAAGTAGTGCATTATATAGGGAATAGGGTGCCATTTGGGACGAACTCCTAGCCAATATATTAGATGTCATTGTGGTTGTGGTTTGGTCCACGTCTAATAAATATCTTCTTTTGCCCTCCCAGTGGACTGGTGTGCTGGTCGTAGCTGTACTGGCTGTGTTGGCAGTGTCTCTCATCGGCATGGCTGTGTTTTTATTCTACAGAAGATACAAACAGTACAGTCAGTACTTCCTGCCTCCATTCTCTCATAAATGAAGAACTATTTGATTTATTTGTTTGTATTTATTTAGAACCAGTTGGTGTACCGACCTACCTTTATCTATATAAGACAGATAATAATATATACAGGCAAATATTTCAAACCAGTAAAATAGTGAACATTGTTCAAGTTCGTCAAGTTGTAATAAAACAAATAAAGTAATTTAGCTTTAACAGCCATATAGGCCTATGTGTTCATGACAGTATGTGCTGTATGTTTTTTTTTCAGAGGAGCAGCAGCCTCACTATCGCTTCAGGAAAAGAGACAAAGTTATGTTTTATGGCAGAAAGATCATGAGAAAGGTCAGTCCCACTCCATCAGGCAATCCCTCGCACATTTTGTCTAGAGTGTCTCCCTTAATTGTTTTGTGTCATTTTCAATATAAATAGCACATAGAGATACAGTAAAATACCTGTATGTTAGGCTCTACTGTAGCCTGGTCAAGCAGACCGACCATTGGTTAAGCAGACCAACCACTGGTCAAGCAGACTGACCACTCAAGCAGACAGGTTTAATTTCACTTCACTCGTTAGAATGGGAGCTATCACGAGATCAGGCTGGTTTCACAAGGCTAGCTATACTGAATTGATTTAAATTAAAACATCTCTCCCTGTTTTTTACTGTACCAGGTGCAGACCTTGTCCTCTACCTCAACCCCTACCTCTACCTCAGAGTCACAGAAGCATCGAATCAGGAAGAGAACTAAAGTCCTGTCTATAGCGCGAAAGTGAGTCATGACTACACTGTGTATTCCGATGATACCTGTAGTGATAGCCTCTCTTTTTCTGATGGTGAACAGTTTGTACGAGTTTTGTATGTTTTAAGGATACGTTTAAACACCATGCACGAACCCTAACACTTTGTGTCCCAGAATACTGCGCATTAGGAGGGAGCCCCCCACCCTGGTGGCTAAGGAGCCCCCTCCCTCTTTGCTGGAGGCTGACCTCACAGAGTTTGACGTGCAGAACTCTCACCTGCCCTCTGAGGTGCTCTACATGCTTAAGAACGTCAGGTAAGGGAACCGCAAACACGTAAACACCTAGACTAGGGACACTCAAATATGGACCTCCAGTCTAGTTCCACTGATGATTTTTTATTCTTACCCTTTAGTCAGGGACTGATTTAGACCCAGGGTACCTGGTGAGTGCAATTAACTACCAGGTAAAAACTATTCGAGTGTCCCTCACCTAGACTGAGTAAATGATGGGTTGTCATGTTGTAAGGTGCTGCATTACCAACAGTTGTTTTAGCAAGCCCTATAAATGATAACCCCTGTGTAATCCATCCCACTATGGTCTGTGTGCTGTGTCCAGGGTCCTGGGCCACTTTGAGAAGCCTCTGTTCCTGGAGCTGTGCCGTCACATGGTGTTTGTGCAGCTCCACGAGATGGATACACTCTTTCGTCCCGGGGACATCGACGACAGCATCTACGTGGTGCAAGATGGCCGTCTGGAGCTCTGCATACATGAGAGTGTAAGATCCCTACATGCTATATCTGTTGCTGGAGCAACCTCATCCTGAATAGGAAAATGAAGAAGGCCCACACTCAGATAGAAAGGAAAATGTATTCCATATTTGACTACAGTTTTGCCCAAAGATCATGAGGGGACGTGATCTCACCCATTACGCTGCATTTACAACTATTACAATTATGTACTTAAAGTTTGATAGTCAAATGCAAGTAACATGTATTTTGTTGTTATAGGATGGGACAGATGTGGTGGTAAAGGAGGTGTTTCCAGGAGACAGTGTCCACAGTCTGCTCAGTATCCTGGATGTCATCACTGTACGTTACGCTTTCCACTCTCATTTACCCTCTGATTCAGCTAGCGCATGTTTATGTATCCACTGCACTCTGATAAGTACCTAAGACACAGGAGGCTGGTGAGGGGCGGACGATTTGTAGTAATGGCTGCAATGGAAAACCATGTGTTTGAGACCATTCCATTCCAGCCATTAGAATGAGCCTGTCCTCCGATTTTAAAGTGAGACCAGCCACCACTTCTCGTCCTCTACCCCCCCTATGCATCCTAGGGTCACTCAGCCCCCTACAAGACTGTATCTGCCAGAGCTGCAACCTCTTCTACCATACTGCGTCTTCCAGCTGCTGCCTTCCACTCTGTGTTTGAGAAATACCCAGAGACCCTGGTCCGTGTTATCCAGGTACTGTTACTATCAGTGACAGACGGACCTAGGATACATCCCAAATGGCGCACTATTCCCTGTACAGTGCCTATAGAAAGTCTAGACCCCCTTGAACTTCTCCTCTTCACATTTTGCTGCCTTAAAATTTTTATCTAAAAATGTATTAAATTAGATTTTTTTTCATACAGATCTACACAACTTACTCCACATTTTCAAAGTGAAAGAAAGTTATCGAATATTTTTCAAATTAATAAAAAAAAAACTGAAATAGCGTAATTGGATAAATCTCCGCCCCCCTGAGTTAATACTTGGTGGAAAAACCTTAAGCAGCCATTACAGCTGTGAATCATTTGGAATAAGATTTGACCAACTTTGCACAACTCTTAGGGCAACATATATCCATTGTTTTTGTTGAAATTGCTGAAGCTCATAATATTTGGTTGGGAATCACTGATCGACAGTAATATTCAAACCTTGTCTCTGATTTTTTCTTTAAGCAGATTTAATTCAGGACTGAGACTAAAATCACTCAACACCTCTTGGAAAGCCATTCTGGTGTGTATTTTTTGCATTCAAATTTGTGTAATTGTCTCACTGGAAAAAAACCTCTATCCCAAAGTTAGGTTTTCAAAAGAGGAGTCACAGGCTACTTAAAGAAGTGGCTCGGAGTTCCACGATGCCTTACCACCATAGGCCTCTATGGAGATGGTGTCCTCAAGCTGCCCCTCACCAGTCTAACAGAGGAATTCAAGTGTGCAAAAACCAGGCTCCAGATGACACGGAATGAATCTCGAGACCCAGTGGTGAGCAACAAAGCGCCGACCTTGGCAACTGGGCGCAAATGGAGGCCAGGAAAAGCAGTCCAGGAGGCAACAGCAGCCCTCAGACATGCTGACATTGTGGGTCATGTTCAGCAAGGGAGAGGACGCCTTGGGCTAACTAGCCATGCTGCTTGGAGTAAGGCCAGTGCACCAGAGCGGCGGAAGATGGTAGTGCAGGAAGTACGCCATCAGGAGGAGGCTGCAAGGTGGGCCAAGGCAGTCTCTCTTGCCAAACAGGGACAGTGGACTCGATGGGACAGTGTGGAGAAGAGGAAGATCAGCTGGAAGGCTCTGTGGGCCATGGAAGCGAGGCGGTTGAGCTTTTCCATCAGAGCAACATATGACGTCCTTCCAACACCAGTTAATCTTCACCAATGGTATGGTGAAGATCCGGACTGTGCCCTCTGTTCCATGCCAGCCAACCTCAGGCACATTCTCACAGGGTGTAAAACAAGCCTCACCCAAGGACGCTACACTTGGCGTCACAACCAAGTCCTTAAAAACCTTGCGTCCGCCCTGGAGTACAAGCGAGCTGCCACCAACTCCCTACCACCCCCAGCAGCATCACACCCCTTACGGACGACCTTTGTCCGCGAAGGGGCTAAACCACCGAAGAGCAGCTCTACACCATTAGAGCGAGACCAGCTGCGCTTGGCCCGCGACTGGAAAATGCTAGCTGACATTGGCCGGCAACTTGTGTTTCCTCCGGAGATCGCAACCACCACCCTAAGACCTGACATGGTGCTCTGGTCCCGTTCGCTCAAGAAGGTCTTCATCATTGAGCTCACAGTACCCTGGGAGGACTCAGTAGATGAGGCTTATGAGCGAAAATATCTGCGCTATGCCGATCTAGCTGCCGAAGCACGGCATCATGGCTGGAACACAGAAGTCCGATCAGTGGAGGTGGGCTGCAGAGGTTTTGTGGCAACATCTACAACCAGACTGCTTAGAGACCTGGGAATTAAGGGCCAGAGCCAGCGTTCGGCAATCAAAGCTGTATCTGAGGCGGCAGAAGGCAGCAGTCAATAGCTCTGGATGAAGAGGAAAGACCCCAGCTGGGCCCCGAAGTGAGAGGGCCAGGAGGTATGTGGTCAACAATGCTTGACTCAGGGAGGAGGACGCCCCTGCCATGCATAGTCCCATGGGATGTTGGCTATCAACAACAAGGCAACTCCTATGACTAATTGGGAATGGGACGCAAGCGTAGGATTGATCACCCTGTCGCTGGCCGCCTTTGGGGAGGGTGTATAGTGTGAAAGGCCGAAACACCCTAGGAACCAAAGGTACACTACTGACGATGCGCTCCCCAAATTTCACCAGGCTCACTGTTCATGAACTCTTGGAAGTGCTTGCACAAAGGATAGTAACATCTCATCCTGTGTTCTTGGAATCTGAATCAGAAGACTGAGGCAGGTTTTCTCCTTTCATATTTATTTTGATCCTGACAAACTCCCCAGTCCCTGCCCATGACAAGCATACCCATAACATGTTGCTGCCACCACCGCAATATTGGATTTGACCCAACCCTGTAGTTTTAAATTTAAGCCAAAAAGTTAATTTATTTGCCGTGTTGTCTTGCAGTAGGTTGTGTAGATCTGTTTTAATCCCTTTTTAGATTCAATTTTAAGGCAGCAAAATGTGCAAAAAGTTCAAGGGGGTGTAGATTTCCTATAAGCACTGTAAAGTGCACAACTTTTGACCAGGGCCCATATAGTTCTGGTCAAAAGTAATGTACTAAAAAGGGAATAGAGTGCCATTTGGGATGTGGTCTGTACACAGGGAAATCAGCCATTATATAATATCACTCAAATACTGGAGATTACACCTCCTGCCTGGTTTGTAGGCAACTGTGACATTATCCTGTAGTTACACAGCTAAACCCAAAAAACTAAATCACTGAGGATTTTGTATTTTCAGACATTTTCAGGGTTCTGCTCTCTTTACTAAAACAGTGGAGCCATTTGTTGCTTTTTTGTTATTGTCCTTTCTAGATCATCATGGTACGCCTGCAGAGAGTCACCTTCCTAGCCCTTCACAACTACCTAGGCCTTACCACCGAGCTCTTCAATGCGGTATGACACACACACACACACACACACACGACTGGATATTTAATCTTTGAAGGGGATGTATACTCCTGATGGTTCTGTGTGTGTGTTCCATGTTTGTCTTTCAGGAGAGACAGGCGATCCCCCTGGTGGCAGTGCACAGTGTGATAGGTGAAGCCAACCCGAACAGGGGTCGAGACAGACATCAATCTCGGTCTGATGAGTCTGGCCATGAGAAGGGGCCCAGCGACACAGGTTAGTTATTATAGGATGGTCATCTCACTGGTAAATGCCAGCATAGAAACCAATGTTAATTCTAGCTTTGGTTTTGCATACGGTTCCAAACATTCCGGTAACTTTCCCCAAAAAACAAATCCCATTTGGAAGATTCCTGGAATCAGGAGGGAATAAGCAGGATGTTTGGGAGTCCTCCAAGTGGGGTTTCTGGAAACCTGCCAGTTTTGGGAAAGTTACTGGAAATGTGCCACCCTAGTCTGCATTATGTCTGGATTACATTTGGATTACCATATCATGAAAATATGAATCAGATGGATAAGTGTGGAGGTTGTTATGTTATGTCACTATGAAGAATGGTGGCTTGCTGGAAAGCAGGACATACTCATGGCATAGCTGAATGGTGTTGTTTCAGAAATTGGAGAGAGGAAGTCCTGTCTTTCAAATAGCAGCCCAACCACTAAAGGAAAAAGATCTCGTTCCCAGTCCACTCCTATGGCAGTGTCAAGTAAGCATACATTACCACACACACACACGCACACACACACACACACTGGTCAGACCACATAGTAGTGACCTGTACCGTACTGTAAATCTTAAGATATTGTTGAGGAATTGCACTTAAGCGTTTGCGTAAATCGTGTTTTGTGAATCCGGCCCTGTACTGTACAAGCCCTGGTCCGTGTGTCTGAATGCTTTTTGTCTCTCTCCTCACACTCTTTGAGGTGCCACATCGGCTGACCTCAACATGGCATATCAGCGAGCCAGAGTAAGAGAAGAAGCCGCTAAAGCAGACACACCACCACCAAGTCCCCAGGTCCCACACAAGGTCTGTGATGCACTGCAGATTTACCAGACACATGTCAGTGTAACAACGTCCATAAGATACATAGACACATTCCTAGTTATGTCTCTGACTCTTCCTCTCTCCCCCTCTCTCAATTCAGTTCAATTCAAAGGGCTTTATTGGTATGGGAAACATATGTTTACATTGCCGAAGCAAGTGAAGTGGACAATTAAACAAAAGGGAAATGAACAAGGGAAATGAATTAATCAGAAATGAACACTTAACATTAAACTCACGAAAGCAAAAAATAATATAGACATTTCAAACGTTATATTATTGGCTATGTAACAGTGTTGTAACAATAAATAAGGAGATACGTACAGTTTATGTGTTTATAGGTCACAAATCTTGCTGCTATGGTGGCACACTGTGGTATTTCACATAATAGATATGGGAGTTTATCAATATTGGATTTGTTCTCAAATTCTTTGTGGGTCTGTGTAATCTGAGGGAAATATGTGTGCCTAATCTGGTCATACATTTGACAGGAGGTTAGGAAGTGCAGCTCAGTTTCCACGTCATTTTGTGGGCAGTGGGCACATAGGCAGACTTGGCTCTCAAGAGAAGATAGGCTATGGCAGCCTCTCTCGATAGCAAGGCCATACTCACCCCCCCTCTCTCTCTCCCCCCTCCCCTTTCTCCCTTTCATTTATCAGTCCATTCTGAAGAAGAGTGTGACCATGGTGCACACTCCCTCTGCTGTGTTTCACTACTCTGAGGCTGGAGGAGGTCAGTCAGGTCACATCCACCACAGCAAGGTCAACGCCATCTTCCAGGCTGCCAAGAAGGACCTGCAGCGCCTCATACAACTACAGGTACTGGATGGCTCTCTCTGGGTCTCAGTATAAACTAGAATACATCCAGCAGGCTGGCCCCGGAGAGCCACTGTATGTGCAGGCTTTTGTTCCAGTCTAGAACTAACACCCGATTCAACTAATCACAATCCAAATGTAAGACTATTTATTCTTCATCAAGACCTGGGCTGGAACAGAAGCTGCACACACTGCAGGAGTTTGGACATTCCTGCCAAATTTTCTGACCCTCTTCTTACCTCCCTATCTCTCTCATTCTTTCTGTCAGGACCCCAGTCTGCTGGAGGGCAGGGTGACTCTGCGTCAGGTCAAAGCTGGCTGTGTGTTGAACAGCCAGGGGGACCAGGTCAGTCTGTCTGCATGCTGCCTGGTAGTGGTAGACATATCCTTTAGCCCTGAGGCTAGAGCTCATCTCAGTAAAACATCTGCTTCTTCTCTGTCAGCAGCACGGGCAGAAACGGTCAACGTTATTTGTCTTATAACTGCATTTTACAAGTGGTTCATTTATGTGTGTCAAAAGGCACTATTCCCTATAGGGTGGACTACTTCTGACCAGGGCTCTAGTCAAACGTTGTGCACTATATAGAGAATAGGGTGCCATTTGGGACTCGCCCATTGACATTATGTATAGCTGTATCTCCCTGTGCCGTCTGTTCCCTCTGGTAGGATGCAAGTGTGCAGTTTGTGATCTCGGGGGCGCTCCATGTGTACCAGCGGACGATCGACCGTGAGGAGGACACCCTGCTGTTTCTGACTCACCCAGGGGAGATGGTGGGTCATCTGGCCGTGCTGACTGGTGAACCCCTCATCTTCAGCGTCCGAGCACACAGGGACTGCACCTTCCTGTCTATCTCTAAAGCTGCCTTCTATGAGTATGCCATTTCCCTTGTGTATAGACACAGACACACAGATGCAGGCACAGAGACACGCACACACACTCGATGTCTGATGACCGTATTGTTACTGTAATTCTCATATTTGTCCCAGACCCTGTTGTCCCACACCCTGTTGGTGTGCATGTTTTTGTGCACAGTAGTTGCTGTCTGAATATGTGAATGTGGGTCTATGTAGGATCATGCGCGAAGAGCCAAGGGTGGTGCTGAATGTGGCTCACACCGTGGTGAAGAGAGTGTCAGGCTTCGTCAGGCAGATAGACTTTGCTCTGGACTGGATGGCTGTGGAGGCTGGCCGCACTGTCTACAGGTACCTGCTGAATAGCATAGAAGTACATATAGAACACTAGAATGTGGCATCCTAGCAACATGATAAAAAAACATCCATCTTGGTCAGGAATTATAGGATCTCTATGCTGAAAGGTCTCATATCCACTATCTCCCTCAAATTCAAATCTGGACCTCGAAACCAGTTCACCTGCTTTTTTAAACTTATTCTCCTCTAATGAGGGACTGATTTTAGACCTGGAACACCAGGTGGATGCAATTAATTATCAGGTAGAACAGAAAACCAGCAGGCTCCGGACCTCGTAGGGTAAGATTTGAATACCCTGGTCTATCTGTTTCTCTGTCTAACTGCTGCATCCAACCGTTCCTAGGCAGGGAGACAAGTCGGACAGCACCTTCATCGTCCTCAGTGGCCGCCTGCGTTCTGTCATCGCAAAGGATGATGGGAAGAAGGAGTTGACCGGAGAGTATGGTCGCGGTGACCTCATAGGGGTGGTAAGTGCTCTATAATCCCATATTCTTTATGGTTTATGTATTTAACTCTAGCCTGGTTCCAGATCTGTTTGTGCTATCATGTCAATTCCTTGTCACCCATTGTCATGGCTTGACAATGAGTTGGGAAGAGCACAAACAAATCCGGGACCAGGCTAAGTTAACTTCAAGAGATGGAACCCTTGATTAACTGTTGTTCATAGAATTTATGTGGTGTTCTCAGGTGGAGGCCCTGACCCACATGAACCGAGCCACTACAGTGCACGCCATCAGGGACTCTGAGCTAGCCAAGCTGCCTGAGGGGGCCCTCGGCTCCATCAAGAGGAGGTATCCGCAGGTAGTGACCAGACTCATCCATCTGCTGGGACAGAAGATCCTTGGAAATATGCAGCAGGCTAACGGACCCTTGGCAGGTTAGTGTACACTACCGTTCAAAAGATTGGGGTCGCTTAGAAATGTCCTTGTTTTTGAAAGAAAAGCACTTTTTTTTTTGTCCATTAAAATAACTATTGTAGCTGGAAATGGCAAATTATTTATGGAATACATTTCTAAGTGACCCAAATCTTTTGAACGGTGGTGTAGATTTAAAATATATGTGTCAGGGGGATAGTGTGTGTGTGTTCTTGTGTTTTGTCTGTCTCAACCACCCATGGTGCATCAGCGATGCCTCTGTCTTCTTTCCTCTGTTGTAGCCTGTGGTCTGACGCTACATCCCCCCAGCAGTAAGTGGGATTCAGGGAGCCCGGCCTCTAACCTGTCCACTGTGACCATCCTGCCTGTGTCAGAGGAGGTGCCTCTTACAGCCTTCACACTGGAGCTGCAGCATGCACTATGTGCCATTGGTACATATCATTACTACTAGTCCTGCTTAACCACTCCCGGTGACTCAAACAGTAGATGTCCCGTGTGGCTCAGTTGGTAGAGCATGGCGCTTGCAACGCCAGGGTTGTGGGTTCATTCCCCACGGGGGGACCAGGATGAATATGTATGAACTTTCCAATTTGTAAGTCGCTCTGCATAAGAGCGTCTGCTAAATGACTTAAATGTAAATGTTGTTGGACTTAAAAGTGATCTGCGACTACTAATTATTTTTCACTATAGCTTGCTGGTCTACATTCAGTATGTACTATTTTATTTCTGTTGGACTTTTAGGTCCCACCTTACTCTTGACCAGTGACATCATCAAACAGCGACTGGGTGCTGCCGCACTGGACAGGTAGGAATGACGTAATCATTTCAGGCATGCACGCTGTTGTCTGCGTTAGCATATTTGGGTCAAGATCAACTGGTTGTCATAGTTGAAGGAAACACTTTATAGGATACACACATCTCAACCCTCTCCTCTGTAGTGTGCATGAGTACCGTCTGTCCAGCTGGCTGGGGCAGCAGGAGGATATCCACCGCATCGTTCTCTACCAATCAGACGATACCTTGACCCCCTGGACCCAGCGCTGCATCCGCCAGGCCGACTGCATCATCATTGTGGGACTGGGAGAGGCCGAGCCGACCGTGGGCGAGGTAAACAAAATGCACACCAACACCTCTGCCTTTTTTCTTGAACCTTTGTTTAATCCGGAAAGTCCCATTGAGGTCAGAAGACCTCTTTTACAAGGGAGACCTGGCCAACAAGGGCTGCTCAATAAGAAACAACATATACCTATAGAACCCTATCTGCCTAATGGGTATTAGGAAAGTCGAGGGCTTACTTTGTTTTATGCAATCTCTATGAAGTGGGATAACTGGTCTACTGTGTGTATGTGGGGATTAGGGAAGTCTAAGTGGCTTCTTAATTAACTTCGCTAGGATGAACCCCTATTAGTAAGACAGTTTATTAGGGGTTAAATGATTGAAGCTTAATGAGGAAGAAGAGAAACAGGGCTTGTCTCTTTCATTGTCTGCTGTCTGATTGACATGAAGGACACATATCAAGGGACACCCAATCCCTCTTCTACAGTGAATTACTTATAAATCAAATGTATATTTGAAAACATATGAACCTAGTCTTATAGTGCATTACATAAGAAATAGGACATAATTTGGTATGCATCCTAAATGGCACCCTATTCCCTCTAGTCCACTACTACCTATGGGCCCTGGTCAAAAGTAGTGGCCTACACTAAGAATAGCGTGCCATTTGGGACTCACCCTTAACTTAGGTCTCCTCCACTGTGGGTGTGACGCTGTTGTCCCTGTGCCGTGGCCTCTGTCCCCTAGTTGGAGCGGATGCTGGAGGGCAGTGCAGTGCGGGCCCAGAAGCAGCTGATCCTGCTGCACAGGGAGGACGGTCCCCCGCCTCAGGGCACTGTGGAGTGGCTCAACATGAGGAGCTGGATCTCCAGACACCTGCACCTCTCCTGTCCACACAGGGTCTTCTCCAAGAGGAGCCTGCCTAAACTGGTACCCTATATGCACACACATATAAGGCTGACACACACACGCGCGCAGACAGGAACGGAGACAGGCACGCACACACACGCGGGCAGGAAGGCACGCATACATACACATACACCCCTGTCCTGCCCAAATTTGGTATTTTCCAGTAGTAGCCTGTCCATGCTAGTACACACACACCTCAGCTAGAATAGTCATAGCTCCTCTCACTGACTAGACAATATTCAACCTACTTTTTCAATCTTGGCTTCTGACCTGCAGCTTGGTTCACTCTGCCTCACTGCTCGTATGACGCACGTCTCAGAAGGAAGCCTTTAGATATCATTACTGAGCTTTCCGAAAACAATCTTGACCAAGCTGCTTCCCAAATGGCACCCTATTTTCTATATAATGTATAGCGCTCTGGTCAAAAGTATGGCACTAGGGAATAGGGTGCCAATTGGGACGAATCACACATTTGCTGACTCTTCCCCTCTACCGCTGCTCCTGTGGTGCTGTGCTCCTGTGCTCCTGGGGTCCCGCTGTGGTTGTGCTCAGAAAGAAATGTACCAGCGTGTGTTCCAGAAGCCTCCAGACCGCCACTCTGACTTCAGCCGTCTGGCCAGAGTCCTGACAGGCAACACCATCGCCCTGGTGCTGGGGGGAGGAGGCGCAAGGTACTGCTAATCTCTTTCTAGACCTCATACTCCAATGTAACAGGCTGCACTATCAGTAGTACCTTTTTAGCTGATTAGATCTGTCATCTGCAGTCGCCACATTACAGATTTCTACAACTGCAATTATCCAAACACCATTCTTTTAGGTTTATAGTCCCTGGTTATGGTTTTCTTGTTTTTTTTGCCCAACTTGAAATCATTTGAATATTTCTAGTATAGAGAGTGTATGGCTGTTCGTGTCATTGTTCACTCTGGATGCCTCTTTCCTCTGTCTACCTTGCTATGAGGCCTCTGTCTTTCGATAATGGCTTTTCTGTCTTTTCTGCTTTCTGTTCTTGTTCCCTTTTGCTCTGGCATGTCCAGGAGCTGGGTCACGGTGGGTATATTCTCTAGTCCCGTCAACACTGCTCCCTCTGACTGTCCACTCAAACGCTTCGTTAGGCTAAACGTCCCCCCTCTTTTACTCACACACTGACTGTGCTTATTGTCCAGTGTCATGTTTTGGACTCTGTGTAACCTACCTGTGGTCCGTGTCCCTCCAGGGGTTGCTGTCAGGTTGGCATCCTGCGGGCGCTCAATGAGGCGGGCATCCCTGTGGACATGGTGGGCGGCACCTCCATCGGCTCCCTGATGGGGGCGCTGTACGCTGAGGAGAAGAGCAACAGCCATATGAGGGTCCGCGCTCGCGAGTGGGCCATGGTGAGAAGATACAGGACGGCCGAAGCTGGGCTCAATGCATAAGAGGATGTTGTCCTAATCCCAAATGGTATCCTATTCCCCATATAGTGCACTACTTTTGACCAGGGCACTAGTCAGAAGTAATGCACTAAATAGGGAATAGGGTTTAAGACGTAGCCGTTGTCTTTGGCTCCAGAGAAGTTGATCGTAAGGTATCTCTCCACCTCTCTCCAACACCAGGACATGAGGTCCATCTTCAAGAAGGTGTTCGACCTGACGTACCCTGTGACCTCCATGTTCTCTGGGGCCTCCTTTAACAACAGCGTCAGCGCTGTATTTAAGGGCAAACAGATCGAGGTGAGAGGACAGGGGGTTGTAGTCCACACTCCACTTGACAGGATCCCATTGTGAATAGTGATGGTTTTAATTACGCCTCTATGATCAGTTTAAAAATCTGGATTATTTATTCATCCCTAGATTTGACCCATACTTATGACTGCTGGCTTATGACATCCATTTAACATGATCTCATCTCATTGCTTAAATGTATGCATAAATAAGACCTTATAGATGCCAAGTCTTGGTCATGATATGGTTTCAGTTTATTTCAGGTCAGCTAATAGTTTATTTTTATCAGCTAAACATTTCTTCTCTCTTTCCCCCGCGTGCTCCTCCTACTCTCCTAGGACCTGTGGATCCCCTACTTCAACATCACAACAGATATCACTGCTTCATCCATGAGGGTTCACACTGACGGTCGGTCTGGCTTTATTCTCAATGTCGGAAAATGGCACCCTATTCCCTATATATAGTCTACTACTTTTGACCAGGGTCCATAGGGCTCAGGTCAAAACTAGTGTACTATATAGGGAAAAGGAGGCCATTTGATACGGGTCAAAAGTAGTGCACTATGTAGGGAATACGTTGCCATTTGGGACCTTTGACTCTGTTGAGGTATTGAACCTCAGCATGCCCTCCTCTTGTAGGTTCCCTATGGAGGTACGTGCGTGCCAGCATGTCACTGTCTGGGTACCTGCCACCCCTCTGTGACCCCAAAGACGGACACTTACTCATGGACGGTGGCTACATAAATAACCTACCTGGTCAGTATTTATATGGCCATGTCTCAAACAACTATAAAACATGACGTTAAAAGTGAGCATACATGTACAGTTATAGTGTACAAGTTAGAGACATTACCTTGCATGTGATGTACACAGTAGATGCCATGGCTATTGGTCAGTGTTTGTCACTCTCTCTCTCACCTTCACTTTATATATATATATATATATAGCTGATGTAGCTCGCTCCATGGGAGCCAAAGTAGTAATAGCCATCGATGTGGGCAGCCAGGACGAGACTAACCTCACCAACTACGGTGACTCACTGTCTGGCTGGTGGCTGCTATGGAAACGCTTCAACCCCCTTGCAGAGAAAGTCCAGGTGAGTCAGGAGGATGTCAAAAAAAGAATGCTCACAACCTAGAATACCTTGTGGTCATTTAGTTCACAATGATTCATATCTGCTGATCACAACAGATCTATCTAGCCTGTTTTAGAGTGCTCCAAGTCCTGTTGACCATATTGGTCCTTTTTGGATGTTTTTCCTGGATAAGCCCTATTGTTGTTGAGGACCCCTGCTACTTTCCTTTGTTGGCTGAGGCACGGAGGCCGACCTGAACTCAGATCTATTTCTGTATTCTTCTAATCCTCTATAAGGTCCTGAACATGGCTGAGATCCAGACCAGGCTTGCTTATGTGTGCTGCGTTCGTCAGCTGGAGTTAGTTAAAGACAGCGACTACTGCGAGTACATCCGGCCGCCCATTGATCACTACGGCACCTTAGAGTTTGGCAAGTTCGACGAGATCGCTGTGAGTAACTGCCCTCTGTTCCTCACTGAGTGCGTCCCAAATGGCACCCTATATAGTGCACTATATAGAGAAAAGGGTGCAGTTGGGGAAGTAGACACTGTCTCCATGGCTCTCCATCTGTCTCGTCTCATCATAATCTCACCTAATCACCCCCCCCCTTCTCCCTCTGTCTCTCGCTCTCTCTGTCTCAGGAAGTGGGCTACCAGCACTGTAAGACAGTGTTTGACATGTGGCGTCGTAATGGGGTTGTGGACAAGATGATGAAAGACAGACATCAAGAGGAATTTCATAAGACGAAGAGCGGCAATGTGAGTTAGCTAGTTACACAGACCGGTTCTCAACTGCACCACACCTTGTTTCTATTTCAGATGTTGCAGCAGCTACTCCAACCCCTCTTCAGCCTTGGTTGCACATCTCATTGGTTTATGTTTTTTTCTTTTGTCATTTTTGACTGATTGCTTCCGATACGAGCTGTTATGAACTGGACTGTGGCAGTTTCCTAATTTACAGTTGCCAATAAATGGTCCTTTAGACTGTTGACTGGCGTGTGTGTGTGTGCGTGCGTGCGTGTGTGTGTGTGTTTTTTTCAGGTGGTCACGTGTCCCAATGCCTCCTTCACTGACCTGGCAGAGATTGTCTCTCGAATTGAGCCTGTCAAACCAGTCCTGGTGGAAGGTGAGAGGGACACACACACACACACTTCCTGTACCTATTTGGTTCCTGTGTTATTCTCTACACCTTCTCTGTCTTCCTCTCTCCCTCAGAGTTATCAGATGAATACCAAACAGACTATGATGAGGAGGCTATAGAGAGTGCTCTCTCTGACTTTGACATGTCTAATCCCAACAGTGGAGCGGAACACACAGAGGGGGAGGAGACTGCAGACACAGTATGTACAAGGTTGAAGTCCAAATGGCCCCCTATTCCCATTTGGGACGCACACATATACCCACTGAAGCAGGATCCAGGATTACCTTTAGGGAAGTAACTAGTAAATAAACAATATACCAAGGAATTTTCCAGAGATTAAAAAAACGAAAGTCAAGAGATCAGTTTTACACAACCGATGTTGTGTTGTTTGATCTTCTACAGTAGACAGAGACCATGCTGCTATAACTACTCACCTCTTTTTCACTCTTTATCTCTCTCTCTCTCTCTCTCTCTCTCTCTCTCTCTCTCTCTCTCTCTCTCTCTCTCTTTCTCCCTCTCTCTCTCTCTCCCTCTCTTTCTACCTCTCTCTCTCTCCCTCTCTTTCTACCTCTCTCTCTCTCCCTCTCTTTCTACCTCTCTCTCTCTTTCTACCTCTCTCTCTCTTTCTACCTCTTTCGCTCTCTCTCTCTCTCTTTCTATCTCTCTCTCTCTCTCTACCTCTCTCTCTCTTTCTCTTTCTCTCTCTCTCTCTTTCTACCTCTCTCTCTCTCTCTCTCGTTCTTTCTCAGGATGAAGAGATTCAGATCAAGGTCCGATGTCACCAAACCTCATGACCAGCAAACCGCCAGACAGTGTTGATGATGCATAACATCCATCATATTCATGATGCACTGTTTCTCCATCCGGTTAGCAGTGGTCCTCAATGCCAGTCTAGACTTTTCAAAATGCACTATTTTTTTAAATTATTTTAGGAGATGCTCTACAGTATGTCCAAACATGAATGAAGGACAAATGTACACTTTGTGCTCTTTGACATCAAAAAGGATTTACCCAATCAGGGAGCAGAGATTAATATTATATCACTAATATCGTATCATATACACACCCAGAGGGTAGGTGTGGAATGTACAATGTGAAATGTGAGTTCATGTAAGGGAGCAAAAATAAGCACAAGTCATACAGTTGAAGTCGGAAGTTTACAAACACTTAGGTTGGAGTAATTTAAAACTTGTTTTTCAACCACTCCACAAATTTATTGTAAACAAACTATAGTTTTGGCAAGTCGGTTAGGACATCTACTTTGTGCTTGAAACAATAAATCTTTCCAACAATCGTGTACCGACAGATTATTTCAGTTATAATTCACTGTATCACAATTCCAGTGGGTCAGAAACTGGTGTAACTGAGTCAGGTTTGTAGACTTCCTTGCTCGCACACGCTTTTTCAGTTCTGCCCACAAATGTTCTATAGGATTGAGGTCAGGGCTTTGTGATGGCCACTCCAATACCTTGACTTTGTTGTCCTTAAGCCATTTTGCCACAACTTTGGAAGTATGCTTGGGGTCATTGTCCATTTGGAAGAACCATTTGCGACCAAGCTTTAACTTCCTGACTGATGTCTTGAGATGTTGCTTCAATATATCCACATAATTGTTCTTTCTCATGATGCCATCTATATTGTGAAGTGCACCAGTCCCTCTTGCAGCAAAGCACCCCCACAACATGATGCTGCCACCCCTGTGCTTCACGGTTGGGATGGTGTTCTTCGGCTTGCAAGCCCCCCCTTTTTCATCCAAACATAACGATGGTCATTATGGCCAAACAGTTCTATTTTTGTTTCATCAGACCAGAGGACATTTCTCCAAAAAGTGCGATCTTTGTCCCCATGTGCAGTTGCAAACTGTAGTCTGGCTTTTTTATGGCGGTTTTGGAGCAGTGGCTTCTTCCTTGCTGAGCGGCCTTTCAGGTTATGTCGATATCGGACTCGTTTTACTGTGGATATAGATACTTTTGTACCTGTTTCCTCCAGCATCTTCACAAGGTCCTTTGCTGTTATTCTGGGATTGATTTGCACTTTTCACACCATAGTACGTTCATCTCTAGGAGACAGAATGCGTCTCCTTCCTGAGCGGTATGACGGCTGTGTGGTCCCATCCTGTTTATACTTGTGTACTATTGTTTGTACAGATGAACGTGGTACCTTCAGGCGTTTGGAAATTTCTCCCAAGGATGAACCAGACTTGTAGAGGTCTACAATTTTTTTGTCTGAGGTCTTGTCTGATTTCTTTTTATGTCCTGACCAACTTGCCAAAACTATAGTTTGTTAACAAGAAATGTGTGTCGTGGTTGAAAAACGAGTTTTAATGACTCCAACCTAAGTGTATGTAAACTTCCGACTTCAACTGTATCATACCATAATAAGCTGGGTCCCATCCTTACAAAGTCACCTGCACATACACAGCGAGAGCACTTCTTTAATGTGCTGCTATTTGCACAGATCCAACATGCTGTTGATCAAAACCCCATTGTAGCGAATTTGGGGGTAGCCTCTAGGTGTCGGGTTAAGGTCACTACACTATTTATCATTTCTCAGCCGTTATGTTTAGGTTAGGTTGTATTATGATCAAGGTCATTGCATTTACATTTCATTCAGTATACTGTGGTGACATCGTGAAACTATATGAACTCAGTCCAGATTATCATTGTCACTCAAGCATATCAATGCATCTTTGTACGCTCTTTTTTCAGTTGCCATATGTGCCTTTCACATTTATGGTTTTTACAGAACAGCTCCTTTTTTTGACTGACTGATTGATAGTGATGGATTTGATGGCATATGTCCTCATTACAAACAATCTCATTAGATTGGGTTGCAAAACAATCATATTGTATAGTATTATGTTGTTATTGTTGTTCAGAGTGTATGTATGTCCTCATCACTTTAAGTACTAGATTAGTAAATGTTATCAGTTCTAACTGATTAACTCTGACAGCCCTAGTTATCACTTTAAGGGATGTAGCAGAAGTATTGTTATTTGCATTGTTAGGAGGAAACTTGAGCTCCATATTAGCAGGGATGTGTCAGTGATACCATGCTGTATGTGTTTTTTTCTTAGACTACCTTCCCTTAGCAGGGTAGAACTTTTAATGAGATTTTAGTCAGGGTTGTGGAATATCTGTGGTACACCACTAAGAAGAAAAGGTGTAGGAGTATCAGAAAATAGATCATACTTTGATATTATTTTATTGACACTGTTCCCACTGAGCACACCCTGGTTGAATCAACAATATGTCCACGTAATTTCAATGAAATTGTATTGAAACAACTTGGAATAGAGGTTGAATTGACCAGTGGGTTTTGTCTTTTATGATTTGAAAACCCGATATAAAATAATAATGACTTGATTATGAATTAATTACTGGTTGACTGAATGGGCGACCCAATATTCTTCTTCTTCAAATAACTGTTATCTCCTTTTTTTTGTCTACTGCAATTCAGCTTTTAGCTGCGAATGTGTACAAGACAGACTAACTAATAATAAAACCTTGATATATTAGTGACAAAAATGAGTTAACAATAAATGTCAGCCTATAGGCTGTTGTTTCGCTGTTCAAAGCCTTTCACTGTGTTATGCTGTCAGTAACCTCGTCCTCAGGCTATTGCGCATTTGGGAAAAGGTGTCTGGGAACGAGATTATGCTGTCAGTAGCCTATTTAGTATTGATGTGTGAGATATGTAATGACTAATAGATTGCACTGACTTCTACTTATCCGATTCCTATTAGTGCTCAAGTTTTAGTCACATGCTGATAAATAATACAATTTAAAGATAGGCTACTGTTTCCATTACATTATTACCTCACGTGCCTGAGGCAATAAAACGTATCTCTGTTTAATTATGACGTCGAAATAGAATTATATCAATCCATGACACGGTTCTTCTATGCGTGGCAAAAATCTATTGAAAAGCGCCGATTTAAAAAAATGCATATTACAGCGAAAGGCAGGACAGTATGCAGTCAGCGGATACAAAGGCAAAGATACTGACTCTGCAAGAGCAGCGGCTCCGCGTACAACAATTAGGTAAAAGTCAGCGCTAGTTATGTCCACCGGTATTTCTAATAGTTCTATAAATGTACACGTTTAGTGTACATATAATATAATTAGTAATGTAATATTCCACATTGAAAATATAACAGGCCTACTCTACTAGTCGTGAAGTCCTATCACAAACCACTGTAGCCTATATACTGTGTATATATATACAGTACCCGTCAAAAGTTTGGACACACCTACTCATTCAAGGGTTTTACTCATTCAAGGGTTTTTCTTTATTTGTACTATTTTCTACATTGTAGAATAATAATGAAGACATCAAAACTATGAAATAACACATATGGAATCATGTAGTAACCAAAAAAGTGTTAAATAAATCGAAATATATTTTATATTTGAGATTCTTCAAAGTAGCTACCCTTTGCCTTGATGACAGCTTTGCACACTCTTGGCATTCTCTCAACCAGCTTCATAAGGTAGTCACCTGGAATGCATTTCTTAAAAGTTCATTTGTGGAATTTCTTTCCTTAATGTGTTTGATCCAATCAGTTGAGCCAATACGGAAAATGTCAAGAACTTTTAAAGTTTCCTCAAGCGCAGTCGCAAAAACCATCAAGTGCCATGATGAAACTGGCTCTCAAGAGGACCGCCACAGGAAAGGAAGACCCAGAGTTATCTCTGCTGCAAGGGATAAGTTCATTAGAGTTACCAGCCTCAGAAATTGCAGCCCAAATAAGTGCTTCAAAGAGTTCAAGTAATAGACACATTTCCACATCAACTGTTCAGAGGAGACTGTGTTTGAATCAGGCCTTTATGGTCAAATTGCTGCAAAGAAACCACTACTAAAGGACACCAATAAGAAGAAGAGACTTGCTTGGGCTAAGAAACACGAGAAATGGACATTAGACCGATGGAAATCTGTCCTTTGGTCTGATGAGACCACATTTGAGGTTTTTAGTTCTAACCGCAGTGTCTTTGTGAGACGCAGAGTAGGTGAACGGGATGATCTCCGCATGTGTGGTTCCCACCGTGAAGCATGAAGGAGGAGGTGTGATGGTGTGGGGGTGCTTTGCTGGTGACACTGTCTGTGATTTATTTAGAATTCAAGGCACACTTAACCAGCATGGCTACCACAGCATTTTGCAGTGATACGCCACCCCATCTGGTTTGCGCTTAGTGGGATTATCATTTGTTTTCAACAGGACAATGACCCAACACACCTCCAGGCTGTGTAAGGGCTATTTGACCAAGAAGGAGAGTGATGGAGTGCTATATCAGATGACCTGGCCTCCACAATCACCCGACCTCAACTCAATTGAGATGGTTTGGGATGAGTTGGACTGCACAGTGAAGGAAAAGCAGCCAACAAGTGCTCAGCATATGTGGGAACTCCTTCAAAACTGTTGGAAAAGCATTCCAGGTGAAGCTGGTTGAGAGAATGCCAAGAGTGTGCAAAGCTGTCATCAAGGCAAAGGGTGGCTAATTTGAAGAATCTCAAATATAAAATATATTTTGATTTGTTGAACACTTTTTTGGTTACTACCTGATATCATATGTGTTATTTCATAGTTTTGATGTCTTCACTATTATTCTACTAAGTAGAAAATAGTAAAAATAAAGAAAAACCCTTGACTGGTACTGTATAGATACAAATGAAGTCGGAAGTTTACATACACCTTAGTCAAATACATTTAAACTCAGATTTTCACAATTCCTGACATTTAGTCATAGTAAAAATTCCCTGTCTTAGGTCAGTTAGGATCACCACTTTATTTTAAGAATGTGAAATATCCGAATAATAATAGAGAGAATTATTTCTTTCAGCTTTTATTTCTTTCATCACATTCCCAGTGGGTCAGAAGTTTACATACACTCAATTAGTATTTGGTAGGATTGCCTTTAAATTGTTTAATTGACGCTAGGGGTCAGATTATTATTTATTTTTAAAATAACGTTCCCAAGGTAAACGGACTATTTCTCAGCTCCAGATCGTAGAATATGCATATAATTTACAGATTAGGATAGAAAAAACTCCAAAGTATCCAAAACTGTCAAAATATTGTCTGTGAGTATAACAAAACTGATTCTGCAGGCGAAAACCTGAGAAAATCTAACCTGGAAGTGATATATTTTATTTTTTTATCTGTGTTTCCTGGCCCGTCTTTCTTCCATTTAAAGGGGTATCAACCAGATTCTTTTTCCAATGGCTTCCTCAGGCTGTGACCAGGCTTTAGACATAGTTTCAGGCTTTTATTTTGAAAAATTTGCGAGATTTTTCAAAACTAGTCAGGTGTCCTCAGATTAGTTCCTGCGCGCGAGAGGGTAGCGCTCCATTTTCTTTTCCTCTCTTATTGAGTAGGTTACGGTCCGGTTGAAATATTATCGATTATGTTTGTTAAAAACAACCTGAGGATTGATTATAAAAAACATTTGACATGTTTCTACGACCATTACGGATACTTTTTGGAATTTTCGAACGGAACGAGGCTTTGGTTTTCTGAACATAACACGCAACCCAAATGGCGTTTTTTTGTTATAAAAGTAATATTTATCGAACAAAAATAACATTTGTTGTGTAACTGGGAGTCCCGTGAGTGCAAACATCCGATGATTGTCAAAGGTAAGCGATTAATATTATTGCTTTTCTGACTTTCGTGACCAAGCTAACCAAGCTAATATTAGGCTAACTGTTCTATCATTGATTGATACACTCACAAAAGCTTAGATTGCTTTCGTTGCAAAGCATATTTTCAAAATCTGACACGATAGGTGGATTAACAACAAGCTAAGCTGTGTTTTGGTATATTTCACTTGTGATTGCATGATTATAAATATTTTTAGTAATATTTTGCGCCCTGCAATTCAGCGGTTGTTTAGGAAAATGATCCCATAAAAGGGATCCGTTGCGCAGAGAAGTTAACTTCGGTCAAATGTTTCTGGTATCCTTCCACAAGCTTCCCACAATAAATTGGGTGAATTTTGGCCCATCCTTCCTGACAGAGCTGGTGTAACTGAGTCAGGTTTGTAGGCCTCCTTGCTCGCACATGCTTTTTCAGTTCTGCCCATAAATTTTCTATAGGCTTGAGGTCAGGGCTTTGTGATGGCCACTCCAGTACCTTGACTTTGTTGTCCTTAAGCCATTTTGCCACAACTTTGGAAGTATGCTTGGGTCATTGTCTATTTCGAAGACCCATTTGTGACCAAGCTTTAACTTCCTGACTGATGTCTTGAGATGTTACTTCAATATATCCACATCATTTTCCTCCCTCATGATGCCATCTATTTTGTGAAGTGCACCAGTCCCTCCTGCAGCAAAGCACCCCCACAACATGATGCTTCCACCCCCGTGCTTCATGGTTGGGATGGTGTTCTTTGGCTTGCAAGCCTCCCCTTTTTCCTCCAAACATAACTATGGTCATTATGGCCAAACAGTTCTATTTTTGTTTCATCAGACCAGAGGACATTTCTCCAAAAAGTACGATCTTTGTCCCCATGTGCAGTTGCAAACCGTAGTCTGGCTTTTTTATGGCGGTTTTGGAGCAGTGGCTTCTTCCTTGCTGAGCGGCCTTTCAGCTTGTGTCGATATAAGACTCGTTTTACTGTGGATATAGATACTTTTGTACCTGTTTCCTTCAGCATCTTCACAAGGTCCTTTGCTGTTATTCTGGGATTGATTTGCACTTTTCGCACCAAAGTACGTTCATCTCTAGGAGACAGAACGTGTCTCCTTCCTGAGCGGTATGACAGCTGCGTGATCCCATGGTGTTTATACTTGCGTACTATTGTTTGTACAGATGAACGTGGTACCTTCAGGCGTTTGGAAATTGCTCCCAAGGATGAACCAGACTTGTGGAGGTCTACAATTTTTTTCTGAGGTCTTGGCTGATTTCTTTTGATTTTCCCATGATGTCAATCAAAGAGACACTGAGTTTGAAGGTAGGCCTTGAAATACATCCAATTGACTCAAATTATGTAAATTAGCCTATCAGAAGATTCTAAAGGCATTACATCCTTTCTGGGAATTTTCCAAGCTGTTTAAAGGCACAGTCAACTTAGTTTATGTAAACTTCTGACCCATTAGTTTATGTAAACTTCTGACCCAGTGGAATTGTGATACAGTGAATTATAAATGAAATAATCTGTAAATAATTGTTGGAAAAATAACTTGTGTCATGCACAAAGTAGATGTCCTAACCGACTTCCCAAAACTATAGTTTGTTAACAAGAAATTTGTGGAGTGTTTGAAAAAGGATTTTAAATGACTCCAACCTAAGTGTATGTAAACTTCCGACTTCAACTGTATATATACTGTATATACTGTATATATGAGAGAATGGCTATCAGTCACACCTTGACATAATTGTATTGCAGAATATATGATACATAAAATGTACTCCATTGCCCATGAAATGCTCTATAGATTGCAGTGATTGTATTTATCACCCATCCTGTGCATGTTGTTTGATTACTTTTCCCTGTACATGATATCCACCTGGGTTCAGAGCTGCAGACCCAAGCAGAGTACAATGCTGCAAAGGAGATCTTAGAGAATGATCAGAAAGCTCCACAAGGTGGAAGCACCCTGGGCAGGTCACTGCCCAAGCCTGGACCATCAATTGATGTAGGCTTACATAACTTGAGCTCAGGCAGAGAGAGAGGTGGCAAGCTTGTAGCGACCCGTGCATAGACAATATTAGCTTTGTGAAGGCATCTAATGTTTGTAATAGCCCAGTTGTACATGCCAACTTGTATATAATATGCCAGCGTGTGTGTGTGCATAGAGTGTTGTGGAGTGGGAGAAGCGTCGACAGTGTACTCTGATAGAGCAGCACAACAAGCTGCAGTTTGCTGTCAGGGCCAAGGAGTCACAGCTGCTGGAGATGGAGCCGGATATGAAGTCCTGGAGCTGGACTCCATACCGGATGATGACGAGCAGCACTACGACCAGGTGACACTATATAGGGGACAGGGTGCCATTTGCGACATCCCCTTTAAAGAGCTAGCTTCTCACAGACTCAATTGTCCCCAAAAACCTATTGTAGAAGAAAGCAGTGTGAACCTTCAGAACCATGGACAGCACCACACACAGTTTTAACTGCTTAGTGGAGTTAGTGTGTGAATGGCCTTGTCCATGGTGCTGAAAGTTGACATTGAGTGACCTTGACCTATTACAAGACTCAAGTGAATAATGTCTAGGATCTAGGATCCAAGCTTTTCAACTGCACAGTCATTGGCCTAATATGTGTTTAAGATTGTTCTTGTGTGTTGACGTTTCTGTTCTATTGTCCCTTGGTAGCATGTGAGACAGCTGGAGGACAGCCTAGAAAACATGACCATCAAAATCACAGAGGCTGAGAGGATCCAAAAAACCTACCTGCGAGTCTGCGACCACCTACATCGGGTGTGCAACACTTACACATTCACAGATATCAGCCTTTCTTTGTGGACATTAAATCGAATTAAATGGTCAACATTGAATTCAAGTCTCCCTTGGGAGATATGCTGCGGTCAGTGTGACTACGTAGGACTGGCAGAGTTGTGTCTCTAACGGGACCCCACTACTTTTGACAAGAGCCCTGGTCAAAAGTATTGCACTATATAGGGAATATAATCCATTTGGGAAGCAGACAAATCCAGTTCCACTGTAACCCTTGTTTGGGTTATTTGTTCCTGGTTCAGGAGGTGTGTGAGATGCCCATGGCTCCGGATCAGCTGCAGAACTCAGTGGTCGGCGTGCAGTCAGAGCTAGGAAAGGTGGCGCACATGTCTCGCACCGCAGTGGCTGCTGTGGACTGCACTAAGGTGAGGCAAATCTGGGGGACCATTAGCCTTTAGCTCCCACTTGCCTATTGTGTGCTGTTTACTTGTAAGTGCTATCAATTTTATTACACACGTTGGCTACATGTCTTCGTATGATTGGGAAGAAAACAAGAGAAAAAAGGTCAGGCTCATCTGAAATACCAGCCATGACTCGTCATGAACTCCAGTATGTATTTTCCCACTGCAATTGTATGACGTGTCTGTCTGTCTGTCTGTCTGTCTTTCGCCACCAGAGTCAGCTGGTTCATGTGGAGAGGCAGCTATTGGTGGAACGCAGAATGATGGAGAAAGAGTTGACTGAAAGGAGGGGAGCGAAAGAGAAGGAGGTGGAGGGCTGGCTGGAGGGAGAGAGGGAGGGAGAGCGACGGAGCAGCAGAGTAGCCCAGAAGTTGAAAGAGCAGGCGAGAGAGGAAGAGAAGGAGAGAGAGACGGAGGAAGAGAGAAATAGGGAGGGAAAGAGAGGGATGGGCCTGTGTGGAACAGAGAAAGAAAGAGAGAGAGAGACAAATAAAGAGTGAGAGGGATGGACCTGTGGGAAACAGCGAGAGAACAGGAGAATGTAAGGAAAGATTGAAAGTGAACATGTTAGTCAAGAGGGACACTTAAATGCATATTGCGGTCAGTGAGTGTTGTTGTTTTATAGGGTTGGAGAGGGTCGTCTGCCAGACTGGCTGAAGATACGGCCCCTATCAGATGTATTACATCAGATGATCTTACACCGCAGGCACTTATGTATTAAAATAAACACAGTAAATATCAGTTCGCCAATGTCCAAATAGTACTCTATCTTGAAGACAGTAGTATTCTGAATCATAGATAACTTTGCATGAGCAAAGGCAATATGTAATGATATCCATATTCAGCGTGCTGCCCGTTTTCAGGTGCTCACCTTATATTTCCCCATGTTCAGCATTGAGATTGATGCTGAAATGATTTGTGTCTGTGTCGTGTTCTCCTGCAGCCCAGCAGACCGTCACGGCCCCCATTACTACACAGTCCGTCTTCAAACTGGTGGAGGATATTGGTGCTCTGAGAGAAGCCCTCAGCTGCACTGATCTGCAGGTATGGTGGCCCACGTGGATCATTTAGCCCTATTATATGCAACTTCTAAGAAGCACTCTTATAAGCAACGTGTTGCCTATCATGAATCTACTGTTTTAATATAAGCCACTGTTGCAAACAGTCCTTTGTAATTTCCCATGACACATTGATGTAGTTGTTTAATTTTGTTGAGTTATGTTGCAGTAATATCTAACCACACTGGGGTGTTGTAGTTTTTATTCAATGTAATATATTCGAACACTTACGGTATGTGTGACATTACAGAAAATACAAAGTTATTCAAACACACCCTAGGCCTGGTACCTGACCTGATAGTCTCTCTGAACAAAAAGTAAATCCACACGCTGCCAGTGATGGAAAAAGTACCCAATTGTCATACTTGAGTAACAGTAAAGACACCTTAATAGAAAATGACTCAAGTAAAAGTGAGTCACCCAGCACAATACTACTTGAGTGAAGTCTAAAAGTATTTGGTTTCAAATGTACTTAAGTATCAAAAGTAAATGTCATTGCTAAAATATACTGAAGTATCAAAGTAAAAGTATAAATCATTTCACATTCCTTATATTAAGCAAAGCAGACGGCGACATTTTTCTAGTTTTTATTTATTTACAGGCAGCCAACACTCAGACATAATTTACAAACGAAGCATTTGTGTTTAGTGAGTCCTCCAGATCAGAGGCAGTAGGGATGACCAGGGATGTTCTCTTGATAGGGACCATTTTCCTGTCTTGCTAAGGGAAAATGTTTGGAGTAAAAAGTCATTTTCTTCAACTGCATATATACACTGAGTGTACATAACATTAGGAGCACGTGCTCTATCCACGGCATAAACTGACTCAAATCAGATATATTTATGAAGCCCTTTTTACATCAGCAGATGTCTCAAAGTGCTTATACAGAAACCCATCTTAAAACCCCAAACAGGAAGCAATGCAGATGTAGAAGCACACTGGCTAGGAAACACTCCCTAGGAAGGCAGGAACCTAGGAAGAAAGCTAGAGAGGCACCAGGCTCTAAAAGGTGGCCAGTGTTCTTCTTGCTGTGCCGGGCGGAGAATATAAGAGTACATGGCCAAAATGTTCAAGCGTTCATAGATAATCAAGGTGGTTATAGAGGGTGCAACAGGTCAGTACCTCAGGAGTAAATGTCAGTTGGGTTTTCATAGCTGACCAGGGGAATCCAGGTGAAAGCTATGATCCCTTATTGATGTCACATGTTAAATTCACTTCAATCAGTGTAGATGAACGGAAGGAGACAGGTTAAAGAAGGATTTTTAAGCCTTGAGACAATTGAGACATGGATTGTGTATTTGTGCCATTCAGTGGGTGAAAGTGCAAGACAAAAGATTTAAGTGCCTTTGAACTGGGTATGGTAGTAGATGCCAGGCGCACCGGTTTGTGTGCGTCAAGAACTGCAACGCTGTTGGGTTTTACACGCTCAACAGTTTCCCGTGTGTATCAAGAATGATCCACCACCGACAGCACATCCAGCCAACTTGACACAGCTGTGGGAAGCATTGGAGTCAACATGGGCCAGCATCCCTGTGGAACGACACCTTGTAGAGTCCATGCCTCAATGAATTGAGTCTGTTCTGAGGGCAAAAGGGGGTGCAACTCAATATTAGGAATACTGGTGCCGGTAGTCTCTCTGAGCTGAGTATGTGTCGTCTACCTTTCCACCTGTCTGTCTAGGAGCTGGAGACACGGCAGGTCTCTCAGAAGGCCACCAGGGGCTTCCGGTGACGCAACTTAGGAAATAGCTGCCTAGTTTTTCGTACTGCACATCGGTTGGGCATTCCCCCCCCCAAATTCAAGTATTTACTCTGAGTATTATAATAACTTATGGAAAAGGGGAAAATAGGAAAAGGTCGCGGAGCTACAACAACAGCCCGTAACAAGACAGCAGAAGATATAATCGTCGATGAACCCGACATGGCTAATGCTAGCGCAAATAAGATAGCAGCAGCAAAAGAACCCTCATTTCGTGAGGTGATGAAGGAGGAATTGCGCGAGGCGCTCACAGGCTTACGAGAGGAACTTCGAGAAGATGTAAGAAAAGAACTAAATGAGTTCAAGAAGGACATTAACCAGAAACTTGAAGAAAACAAATTAGAACTTCACAGCATATCTACAAGAATGGGGGACGCAGAACAGCGCATTAGGGAAACGGACACATGGAACTTCGCAGTCAAGGAAATACTTGAACAGTCACTGAAAAGCCAACACGCACTACAGGCAAAAGTGACAGAACTCGAAGGTTTCTCACGTCGAAACAACATTAGACTTTATAACGTAGTAGAGGGCGCAGAAAAAGACTCTATGCCCAACTTCGTGGAGGGTCTATTCAAGGACATACTTGACGACGACACTGACCTGGGAATCGAGAGAGCACACCGAGCTCTGGCCTCAAAACCCCCCAGCGGCACCCCACCAAGATCCATAGTAGTACGGTTCCTAAAATTCTCAGTCAAAGAGAAAGTTTTACATGCTACCTGGAAAAAGCCTGTTAACTTCCAAGGCCAACGAGTGTTCTTTGATCATGACTACGCGGGAGAGATACTGAAAAGAAGGAAAGAATACACCCCCATTAAGAAAGCACTTAAAGAGAAGGGTATTCACTTCCAAACACCATACCCGGCAAAAATGCGGGTATTTCTGAAAAATGGCCCGGTTACATACGAGCATGCAGACGAGGCGGCTGAGGACCTGAAGTCAAGGGGCTTCCCAGTGGAGTATACCGCCAGGAGAAAGGCGACATCACCAGCGGAAAGACTCGAGCAGGCTCTCCCATGGATCGTTGTCAACAAGCAAGGTCATGGAGAAAGAGGGAAACCATCTCGGCGAGAGGACGTTCACATCCGAGAGAGACTCAGGCATTTCCAACAGGAAGATTTAAGACACTGAATCGGATTTAACAGAATGAATAGTTACCGCAGCTGTTAAGACTTTGGGTTGTTACGGTTGACATTGCAATAGATAAAATATCTCCCCTATTTTCCCCCAATGCTGAACAAGGGTGAGTAGCCAAAAGCATGTGTTCTTTATGAACACATTAAATAGCGTCACGTTAATAACATATATACACTGCTCAAACAAAATAAAGGGAACACTTAAACAACACAATGTAACTCCAAGTCAATCACACTTCTGTGAAATCAAACTGTCCACTTAGGAAGCAACACTGATTGACAATACATTTCACATGCTGTTGTGCAAATGGAATAGACAAAAGGTGGAAATTATAGGCAATTAGCAAGACACCCCCAATAAAGGAGTGGTTCTGCAGGTGGTGACCACAGACCACTCCTCAGTTCCTATGCTTCCTGGCTGATGTTTTGGTCACTTTTGAATGCTGGCGGTGCTTTCACTCTAGTGGTAGCATGAGACGGAGTCTACAACCCACACAAGTGGCTCAGGTAGTGCAGCTCATCCAGGATGGCACATCAATGCGAGCTGTGGCAAGAAGGTTTGCTGTGTCTGTCAGCGTAGTGTCCAGAGCATGGAGGCGCTACCAGGAGACAGGCCAGTACATCAGGAGACGTGGAGGAGGCCGTAGGAGGGCAACAACCCAGCAGCAGGACCGCTACCTCCGCCTTTGTGCAAGGAGGAGCACTGCCAGAGCCCTGCAAAATGACCTCCAGCAGGCCACAAATGTGCAGGCTCAAAGGCAACCAAATTACTAGCATGGAGACTCAGGAAACAACAAGCACAGAATACCATTTTTTAAATAAAAGACCCCAGAACAAAAAAGATCACATGCAAATGAGATGAAATACAGAATGCATTTGAATCATATTACACAAATCTGTACAAGCAACCAGAGAAGGCAGATGCACAGACAATAGAGCACTTTTTGAACTCTCTTGATCTCCCCTCAATTGGGACAGAGCAAAATGATAGACTAACTTTAGAAATATCCACCGAAGAGATTAATAAAGCAATATCTCAACAAAAAGTCAACAAGTCTCCAGGCACTGATGGCTTCCCTTCAGAATGGTTCAAGACCTTCAGAGAACAATTAGCACCTCTACTTAAGGCCTGTTTTAACTGGACTCTGAGGGAGGGGGGTCTCCCACCGTCATGGAAAGAGGCCATCATATCTGTAATCCCAAAAGAGGGTAAAGATAAGAAAGAATGCAGTTCATATAGACCTATCGCAATTCTTAACACAGATTATAAACTATATGCATCAATAATAGCCAAAAGAATGGAGAACATAATCCCAGAATTGATTGACGGAGATCAAACTGGTTTCATACAAAATAGGCAGACACAGGACAATATAAGGAGAACACTACATGTCATGGACCACATTACTCAGAATAAGACAAGTGCAATATTAATCAGTCTAGATGCAGAAAAAGCATTTGATTCAGTGGGATGGGGTTATCTATTCCAAGTTATGTAAAGATTTGATTTCAACAAAGAAGTGATACAGTGCATCAAAACACTGTATTCATCTCCGACCGCTAGAATAAAGATAAATGGACATTTGACACGAACGATAAAATTAGAGCGAGGGGCAAGACAAGGCTGTAATCTTCCACCCACGCTCTTCTCCTTGTACCTCGAACCATTAGCACAGGCAATAAGACAGGACCCAACCTTAGAGGGAATAACAATAAGAGATAGTGAACATAAGATATGCATGTATGCTGATGACGTTCTGTTATTCCTTAAAGACCCAGGCTCAAGCGTACCTAGATTGATGGATGTTCTACAAACATTTGGAACATATTCAGGGTATGTGCTTAACGTACACAAGACCCAAGCCCTAGTATATAATTATACCCCACAGGAAGAGCTGAAGAGTAGGTATAACTTCACCTGGACCTCTTCATCCATTAAATATCTTGGAGTATACCTACCAAAAGATACACCCAAACTTTATTGCATGAATTACGATCACATCAACAAGAAAATATATGATGACCTAGACAGGTGGAACTCACTTCCCTTAGATCTTAGTAGTAGAATTGAAACAATCAAAATGAACATCCTGCCGAGGTTACTGTATTTAGAAAATCCCACCTAAACAGTTTAGGGAATGGGATAAACGGATATCAAGGTTTATCTGGAACAGTAAGAGACCAAGAACTAGATATACAACATTACAATTATCCAAAAAACTGTGGGGGTATGGCCTTACCAAATCTAAAAGATTATTATGTGTCAGCCCAATTGAGACCTCTGGTTTGTTGGTGCAATTCAAAATACGAATCCAAATGGAAAGACATCGAGACTACTTTGACAGAGATACCCATACAGTCAGTTTTGGGAAATAAGGACATGGTAAAAGAAATATACAATAGACAAAATCAGTGGATTAATTTCTCTCTGAAGACATGGTTTAGGGTAGTTAAGCAAAATCATTTAGACAGAGAGATCAAACTGCTGAGTTAGCCCGCATACAACCCCAGCTTCATCCCTGCAACTCAGGACAGCAGATTTAAACAATGGACGCAGAAAGGCATCACATCATTCAGTACAATTATAAGGAATGGGAACCTAGATAACTTCCAGGACCTAAGTAAAAAAACATGGCTTGGATAAACAAGATTTTTACAGATACCTAAAAGTCCGACACTATTTCTTAAGGGAGATAAAAGTGACTGACCCTCGAGCACCTCCAAAATTAATCCAAGTATTCACTAACGCATACAACTTGGGGAGTAACAAAAAAACTATTTCAAATCTCTACTTGGGTTTTCCATCCTCAAAGAAACATTCTACAAACTATATTAAAAAGAAATGGGAGGAGGAACTTAACATTGAAATAACTGATGAAACATGGTTGAACATATTAGAGACTCAACAAAGCTCCACCAACTCAAGATCATGGAGAGAATTCTGTTGGAAGAATGTTATACGTTTCTTCATAACACCTAAACTGAAATCAAAACAGACTGGCTCACCACACCCTTGTTGGAGAGAATGCGGTCTATTGAGGGCGGACCACTCTCATATTGTCACAATTCCAATGGTGAAATGAAGGAGTCAGGTGCAGAGAGCAGGGTAGTTCCGAGCAAGTGGAATTTATTATTTCACCCAGAAATAATCTATGAGACGGCTACGCCACACAACAAAGGGCGCGTCAAAAAATACAGTCCAACATAAAATAGGACTGAATCCACTATGTAAATCACCACCACAAAAAACAGAATAACAAGCCCGCACAAAAGTCGGCGGGCCAACTGGGTTTAAATAACACCCTAACCCTAAACACAAAACAGGTGTAACCAATTAGACAAACCTAAATGAAAACAGAAAAGGGGATCGGTGGCAGCTAGTAGGCCGGAGACGACGACCGCCGAGCGCCGCCCGAACGGGAAGAGGCACCATCTTCGGCGGGATTCGTAACAGTACCCCCTTCCCGACGCACGGCTCCCGCAGCGCGCCGACCTCGGCCTCGAGGACGACCCGGAGGGCGAGGAGCAGGGCGATCCGGGTGGAGGCCAGAACCTGTCCCCTGGTGCGAACACAGGGGCCTCACTGCGGTGGCGGTCAGCGCTCCTCTTCTGCCGTTCACTGGCCTGCCTGAGAGAGTCCTGGACTGCCCGCCAGGTCTCTCTAGAGCGCTGTACCCACTCCTCCACCGCAGGAGCGTCGGTCTGGCTCTGATGCCACGGAGCCAGGACCGGCTGGTACCCCAGTACGCATTCAAAGGGCGACATGTTCGTTGATGAGTGGCGGAGTGAGTTCTGGGCCAACTCTGCCCACGGGACGTACCTTGCCCACTCTCCTGGCCGGGCCTGGCAATACGACCTCAGAAAACTACCCACTTCCTGGTTCACTCTTTCCACCTGCCCATTACTTTCGGGGTGATACCCAGAGGTAAGGCTGACCGAGACCCCCAGACGCTCCATAAACGCCCTCCACACCTGGGACGTGAACTGGGGACCTCGATCAGATACGATGTCCTCCGGCACCCCGTAATGCCGGAAGACGTGGGTAAATAGAGCCTCCGCAGTCTGTAGGGCCGTAGGGAGACCAGGCAATGGGAGGAGACGACAGGACTTAGAGAACCGATCCACAACGACCAGAACGGTAGTGTTCCCCTGAGATGGAGGAAGATCAGTCAGAAAATCTACCGATAGATGAGACCATGGCCGTTGTGGAACCGGGAGGGGTTGTAACTTCCCTCTCGGTAGGTGCCTAGGAGCCTTACTCTGTGCGCATACCGAACAGGAGGAGACATAGAGTCTCACGTCCTTAGCCAAGGTGGGCCACCAGTATTTCCCCCGAAGACCCCGCACTGTCCTCTCAATCCCCGGATGACCCGAAGAAGGTAGTGTGTGAGCCCACCGAATCAATCGATCACGGACATCAAGCGGTACGTACGTAAGGCCAGTTGGACACTGAGAAGGCGCAGGTTCTACCCTCAACGCCCGCTCGATGTCCGCGTCCACCTCCCATACCACCGGGGCCACCAGCCAAGAGGCTGGAAGGATGGGAGTCGGATCGATGGGCCGGTCCTCGGTGTCATAGAGACGGGACAGCGCGTCGGCCCTAGTGTTGAGGGAACCTGGTCTATAAGAGATCGTAAATCTAAAACGTGTAAAGAACATGGCCCACCTAGCCTGACGCGGATTCAGTCTCTTCGCCGCTCGGATATACTCCAGATTGCGGTGGTCAGTCCAGATGAGGAAAGGGTATTTAGCCCCCTCAAGCCAGTGTCTCCACACCTTCAGGGCTTTTACCATAGCTAGTAACTCCCGGTCCCCCACATCATAGTTCCGCTCCGCCGGACCCAGCTTCTTAGAAAAGAAAGCACAGGGACGGAGCTTCGGTGGCGTGCCCGAGCGCTGTGATAGCACGGCTCCAACACCAGCCTCGGACGCATCCACCTCCACTATGAACGCTAATGAAGGGTCCGGATGCGCCAACACGGGAGCCTCAGTAAACCGTGCCTTCAACTGGTTGAAGGCTCCCTCTGCCTCGGCCGACCACCGTAGACGCACCGGCCCCCCCTTCAGCAGTGAGGTAATGGGCGCCGCCACTTGGCCAAAACCCCGGATAAACCTCCGGTAGTAATTGGCAAACCCTAAAAACCGCTGCACCTCCTTTACCGTGGTCGGAGTCGGCCAATTACGCACGGCGTTAACGCGGTCACACTCCATCACCACCCCTGAGGTGGAAATGCGATAACCCAGGAAGGAAACGGCTTGTTTGGAGAACACACATTTCTCAGCCTTGACGTATAGGTCATGCTCCAGCAGCCGCCCAAGGACCCTGTGCACCAGAGAGACATGCGCGGCGCGTGTGGCAGAATAGATCAAGATGTCATCAATATATACTACCACACCCTGCCCGTGCAAGTCCCTGAGAATCTCATCTACAAAGGATTGGAAGACGGCTGGAGCATTCTTTAACCCATACGGCATGACGAGGTACTCATAGTGGCCTGATGTGGTACTAAACGCTGTTTTCCACTCGTCTCCTCCCCGAATACGCACCAGATTATACGCGCTCCTGAGGTCCAGTTTTGTGAAAAAACGCGCTCCGTGGAATGATTCCACCGCCGTAGCGATGAGAGGTAGCGGATAACTAAATCCCACTGTGATTGAATTGAGACCTCGATAATCAATGCACGGACGCAGTCCTCCCTCCTTTTTTCTCACAAAAAAGAAACTCGAGGAGGCGGGTGACATGGAGGGCCGAATGAACCCTTGTCTCAGAGCTTCCATGACATATGTCTCCATAGCCAACGTCTCCTCCTGTGACAATGGGTACACGTGACTCCTGGGAAGTGCAGCGTTCTCCTGGAGGTTTATCACGCAATCCCACCGTCGATGAGGTGGTAATTTGGTCGCTTTTTTCTTACTAAAAGCGATAGCCAAATCGGCATATTCTGGGGGAATGCGCACAGTGGAAACCTGGTCTGGACTCACCACCGACGTGGCACCGATGGAAACTCCCACACACCTACCTGAACACTCCTCTGACCACCCCCGAAGAGCTCCCTGTCTCCAGGAAATGAGGGGATTGTGAATGGCTAGCCAGGGAACCCCCAACACCACTGGAAACCCAGGTGAATCAATAAGGTAGAAACTAATCTGCTCCCTATGATCCCCCTGCGTTACCATGTCCAGCGGAATCGTGGCCTCCCTGATCAGCCCTGACCCTAACGGTCGGCTATCTAAGGAGTGCACAGGGAAAGGTGGGTCTATCTGCACCAGCGGAATACCCAACTTACGGGCGAGTCAGCGATCCATAAAACTCCCAGCTGCGCCTGAGTCGACTAGCGCCTTATGCTGGAGAGAGGGGGAAAACGCAGGGGAAAAAATAACCAAAAACATGTGACCGACAGGAAGCTCTGGGTGAGTCTTGTGCCTACTCACCTGGGGTGGCCGAGAAGTATTCCGCCTGCCATCTCTACTCCCAGAGGCACTCCTCCAGCACCGGTCCGAAGTGTGTCCTCTTCGGCCACAATAGGTGCAAGAGAAGCCACCTCCTCCGGCCCCCCTAGATGCAGCCCCTCCCAACTCCATCGGAGTTGGAGCGGGAGGGCTGGGAGGTGGAACTGACAGGACCCCCTCTGAACGCCCGCGGGCAGCTACCAGGTTGTCCAGTCGTATTGACATGTCAATAAGCTCATCGAGGGAGAGTGTAGTGTCCCGACAAGCTAGCTCCCGACGGACGTCCTCCCGAAGGCTACATCGGTAATGGTCCATCAGGGCCCTGTCATTCCACCCCGCACCAGCAGCCAAGGTCCGGAACTCCAACGCGAAGTCTTGCGCACTCCTCGTCTCCTGTCTGAGGTGGAACAGTCGCTCACCCACCGCACGGACCTCCTGAGGGTGGTCAAATACGGCCAGAAAGCGGCGGATGAACTCTGGGTAGTGGTCTCGAACCGAGTCTGGGCCGTTCCAGACCGCGTTAGCCCATTCCAGGGCTCTACCCGTCAGACAGGAGATGAGGAGGCTAACACTCTCCTCTCCCGAGGGAGTCGGATGAACAGTAGCCAAGTAGAGCTCCAACTGGAGCAAAAACCCCTGGCACCCAGCCACCGCTCCGTCGTACTCCCTCGGGAGCGCGAGACGCAACGCGCCGGAACCAGACGCTGACGTGGAAGGAGTAGGTTGCGACGTCCGTGAAGGAGCTGGGGTAGACGTCGGGAAACCACTCCTCTCCCATCGCTCCATCCTCTCCATCATCATGTCCATCGCCGACCCAATCCTATGGAGAACGGCGGTGTGATGGAGGACACGCTCCTCCATCGATGGAAGAGGGGTGGTTGCTGCTTCTGCTGACTCCATGGTTGGTGCGGGCTTCTGTCACAATTCCAATGGTGAAATGAAGGAGTCAGGTGCAGAGAGCAGGGTAGTTCCGAGCAAGTGGAATTTATTATTTCAACCAGAAATAATCTATGAGACGGCTACGCCACACAACAAAGGGCGCGTCAAAAAATACAGTCCAACATAAAATAGGACTGAATCCACTATGTAAATCACCACCACAAAAAACAGAATAACAAGCCCGCACAAAAGTCGGCGGGCCAACTGGGTTTAAATAACACCCTAACCCTAAACACAAAACAGGTGTAACCAATTAGACAAACCTAAATGAAAACAGAAAAGGGGATCGGTGGCAGCTAGTAGGCCGGAGACGACGATCGCCGAGCGCCGCCCGAACGGGAAGAGGCACCATCCTCGGCGGGATTCGTAACACATATCTTTTGGTCCTGCCCCGCAATCGAAACTTACTGGGGAGAAATAAGATCTAACATTGGAAAAATTATGGGATTTGACATAGAACAAACATTCATTTCTTTGTATTTGGGTGAAATACCTGATAACTTACACAATAGAGAAAAGTACCTCTTGAAGGTCCTACTGGCAGCCAGTAAAAAGGCTATCACTAGGAAATGGCTACAAAAAGACCCTCCCACAGTGACACAATGGATAGACATTGTAGAAGAAATACACCACATGGAGCGTATGACCTTTGCTTTAAGAACTCAACAGGAGAGAGGTCAGGAATACTGGGAGAAATTGGTTTCATACTTGGAAAAGGTCTAATTCAAAGATGCTAATGTAACTAATATGATGATATGATGATGAAGGTATGAAGTGCACTGTAACTGCCAGATCTTTTTTGTTCTTTTATTTTACTTATTTGTACTTTCTTTGTGTTCCTACAATAAAAACAAAGTATAAAAAAAAAGAAGGCCACCAGGGAGCAGCTACACACCAAGATGACCCAGTGTGAGGATCTGGTCAGAAAGAGCATGGAGACCTTGGCTACCCTTGATCTCCAGTACGCCCAACTCAAGTTCAGCGCCGGACCCGGCTCTGACAGGTACAGTAGAGCCACAGAAAAGTAGTACTTCTGCGTCATCCATAGAAATAGAGGAGAAGATCTGAAGGTCCTTCAGATCTCAGGCCTCAGACCTTCTTCTCCAGTGGGTTTTGCAAAAGGAGGCGAGGAGAGAGCATGCGAGGAATCGAGGAAACACAATTGAGATTCACCCTCTGTGTTTTCCTCAAGGTTTGAGCAGGAAGAGGACCGTTGCAGCCAATGGGAAGCCAAGCTGGGCAAGGCCCAATCTGTGCTGCATGGGGTGGAGCAGGGTGTCAACAACCTGTGCTTCAGGATTAGCTGTGTGCATGTGAAGGTAGCCATTTTAGATGGACAGCTCAGTCTCATCTGGCCCTTTTGTGGTCACCAAGAAAAACAATCCCCTGGTCACCTATCAGCCAGAAAATGTGTTTGGGCATTCCTCAAGGCTCTGTTCTTGGACCACTACTGTTCTCATTATAGAAACTAGCCCTTGGTGATGTTATTCAGGAATAGAGAGGATTCTAAAGCAAATGTTTTTGCCTTGCTTTAGGACTCTCCCAGGGAGTTGGGGGATCTGGATGCCACCGAGAAGCTGAGGGAAATCGGTGTCCGTCCGCTCACACTGCAGACCACAGCTTCAGAGAAGACTGAGGAAAACACTGCCGACCATGAGAAGGTGACACACTGGTTTCATTTCATTCCTTAGCTCTGATTGTCCTCCCTTAGCTCTCATCTCTGTCTACATCTTCTCTGAGCCCGAGTCTCTCAACTCTCCCCTCAAAGCTTGAGTTCTCACTTTTTCTTTCTGGTCTCACCTCTGATACTGTGGTCTCAGTTCAGTTCAATCTCATCCCTCATCCGTCTCCCCTGTGGTCTCACCCTTCTCCCCTCTGGTTTCACCTCTTTGGTCTCACCCCTCTCCCCTGTAGTCTCACCCCTTTCCCCTCTGTTCATACCCCTGTGGTCTCACCCCTCTCCCCTCTGGTCTCACCCCTCTCCCCTCTGGTCTCACCCCTCTCCCCTGTAGTCTCACCCCTCTCCCCTGTAGTCTCTCCCCTCTGGTCTCACCCCTCTCCCCTGTGGTCTCACCCCTCTCCCCTGTGGTCTCACCCCTCTCCCCTGTGGTCTCACCCCTCTCCCCTGTGGTCTCACCCCTTTCCCCTCTGTTCTTACCCCTCTGGTCTCACCCCTCTGGTCTCACCCCTCTCCCCTGTGGTCTCACCACTCTGGTCTCACCACTCTCCCCTCTGGTCTCATCCCTCTCCCCTGTGGTCTCACCCCTCTCCCCTCTGGTATCATCCCTCTCCCCTCACCCCTCTCCCCTGTGGTCTCACCCTCTGCCCTCACCCCTCTGGTCTCACCCCTCTGCCCTCACCCCTCTGGTCTCACCCCTCTCCCCTGTGGTCTCACCCCTTTCCCCTCTGTTCTTACCCCTGTGGTCTCACCCCTCTCCCCTCTGGTCTCACCTCTCTGGTCTCTTCCCTCTCAGCTCAGGTGTGGAGCTCCCTGGAGCAGAGCATCATGATGGAGCCCAGAAACCCCAAGAGGGCCAGCAGCCCAGTTGACAACAGCGCCACAGAAGGTATGTTTTTTTTTCTTGGATGTATTGTTCTGCATGGCTTTAAGTCTATTGTAAACAACAGCTTATTAACAGCTGGTATCCATTCCTGTATGTTTGCATAATGGCTGTTTAGTGCTTTGCTAATAGTGTTTTCTTGTTGCTTGTTGTGTCTAATGGCTCCTCTATCACCTGCTCCCTTCTTCCGTCTCAGACACGTTCCAGTTCCGCAGCCTGGAGGAGGACTGCTCCCTGTCCCGCGAGGAGATCAAGCGTCGCAGTATCCATCTGATCGAGGGCCCACCAACCCAAGAAGAAAGCCCCGAGGGGCACCAAGAAGAGCTAGAGGCACGTTTCAGAGAGAAGGACCAGACAGCCTGACAGCTGTGGCCCTCTACATCCTACAGGGAGTAAGGCTGAGGAAATAATAAACGGACTCATAGTATGATTTTGCTTTCTTTGTTGTCTACTTCATAGCTGAGTTTCTTACTGCTATGTTAAGGATTTGGTAGGGTCACAAATCAGGGAGATTAGAGTAAGGTCGAGTTAACACAAAGTTATGTTTTTACAATCTCTCCGCCCCTCTCTGCAATTAGGTAACACTTGCATACGTTGACACGGCAATTCATAAAACACATCATCTGGGATATACTCAAACCGTGGAAAAACAGTGCGCTGGAGTGCGATAGTGTGAGATCGCACCTCTCATAAACCATTGGGTGGTGGCATTAAGCAGAACATTCTGAAGTGTGGCGTGTGTAAGACGGAGAGGGGGATATGGAACCGTGGTTGAATATGAGAGGCAGAGGAATATGAAAGTGATGGAAGAACTAGTAGGGGAGTTGAAAGAGGAGTGCGGGATGGGAGGGACAGTGGCCATCTTGCTTAATGGCTTGGTTTGACATTCCCTTTGTTTATAAGGCTAGAAACATACAGAACTAATGATTCCCCCTCAGTGATAAACACACAATACAAACCGAACCTTGTTTAGATAGACAGCTATTTAGGTGAAATTGGATCAGAGAGATGGAGACATGGATTGGCATGTGACTGAGAAAAAGGGGTCAATATAATATAATACTGTAATTGGGTCATGCATGGAGTAGAGCAATGTGAAACATAGAGTCCGAAACTGGCTGAGGCAGGTGATACAGCGACTAGGGAGCTTCTGTATCTGGAACTGGAACTAACTAAACTAAGGCTGCATCCCAAATGGAGCACCCTATTCTCTTTATAGTGCACTACTTTTGACTAGGGCCCAATGGGTGCCAATTAGGATGCATTTTAAACTATTTCCTCCTGGAGGGAGGAGACAGAAATATATATATATACGTATACTGTATATACAGTTGAAGTCAGAAGTCAGAAGTTTACATACACCTTAGCCAAATACATTTTAACTCAGTTTTTCACAATTCTTGACATTTAATCCTAGTAAAAATGCCCTGTCTTAGGTCAGTTAGGATCACCACTTTATTTTAAGAATGTGAAATGTCAGAATAATAGTAGAGAGAATGTTTTATTTCAACTTTTATTTCTTTCATCACATTCCCAGTGGGTCAGAAGTGTACATACACTCAATTAGTATTTGGTAGCATTGCCTTTAAATTGTTTAACTTGGGTCAAACATTTCGGGTAGCCTTCCACAAGCTTCCCACAATAAGTTTGGTGAATTTTTACCCATTCCTCCTGACAGAGCTGGTGTAACTGAGTCAGGTTTGTTGACGTCCTTGCTCGCACATGCTTTTTCAGTTCTGCCCAGAAATGTTCTATAGGATTGAGGTCAGGGCTTTGTGATGGCCACTCCAATACCTTGACTTTGTTGTCCTTAATAAGCCATTTTGCCACAACTTTGGAATTATGCTTGGGGTCATTGTCCATCTGTAAACAATTGTTGGAAAAATAACTTGTGTCATGCACAAAGCAGATGTCCTAACCGACTTGGCAAAACTATAGTTTGTTAACAAGAAATTTGTGGAGTGGTTGAAAAACGAGTTTTAATGACTCCAACCTAAGTGTATGTAAACTTCCGACTGTCAACTGCGTTTATTTTCAGCAAACTTAACATGTGTAAATATTTGCATGAACATAACAAGATTCAACAACTGAGAGATAAACTGAACAAGTTCCACAGACGTGACAAACAGAAATGGAATAATGTGTCCCTGAACATAGGGGGGGTCAAAATCAAAAATAACAGTCAGTATCTGGTGTGGCCACCAGCTGCATTAAATACTGCAGTGCTCCTCCTCCTCATGGACTGCACCAGATTTGCCAGTTCTTGCTGTGAGATGTTACCCCACTCTTCCACCAAGGCACCTGCAAGTTTCCAGACATTTCTGGGGGGAATGGCCCTAGCCCTCACCCTCTGATCCAACAGGACCCAAACGTGCTCAATGGGATTGAGATCCGCGCTCTTCGCTGGCCATGGCAGAACACTGACATTCCTGTCCTGCAGGAATTCACGCACAGAACGAGCAGTATGGCTGGTGGCATTGTCATGCTGGAGGGTCATGTCAGGATGAGTCTGCAGGAAGGGTACCACATGAGGGAGGAGGATGTCTTCTCTGTAACACACAGCGTTGAGATTGCCTGCAATGACAACAAGCTCAGTCCGATGATGCTGTGACACACCGCCCCAGACCATGATGGACCCTCCACCTCCAAATCGATCCCGCTCCAGAGTACAGGCATCGGTGTAACAACATTTCTTCAACGATAAACGCAAATCCAACCATCCAACCATGTGCTCATAGGCGACATTGTTGCCAGTGATGTCTGGTGAGGACCTGCCTATTGCGGACAGTCTGAGCACTGATGGAGGGATTGTGCGTTCCTGGTGTAACTCAGGCAGTTGTTGTTACGATCCTGTACCTGTCCCACAGGTGTGATGTTCGGATGTACCGATCTTGTGCAGGTGTTGTTACACGTGGTCTGCCACTGCGAGGACGATCAGCTGTCCGTCCTGTCTCCCTGTAGCGCAGTCTTAGGTGTCTCACAGTACAGACATTGCAATTTATTTCCCTGGCCACATCTGCAGTCCTCATGCCTCCTTGCAGCATGCCTAAGGCACATTCACGCAGATGAGCAGGGACCCTGGGCATCTTTCTTTTGGTGTTTTTCTGAGTCAGTAGAAAGGCCTCTTTAGTGTCCTAAGTTTTCATAACTGTGACCTTAATTGCCTACCGTCTGTAAGCTGTTAGTGTCTTGACAACCGTTCCACAGGTGCATGTTCATTAATTGTTTATGGTTCATTGAACTAGCATGGGAAACAGTGTTTAAACCCTTTACAATGAAGATCTGTGAAGTTATTTGGATTTTTACGAATTATCTTTGAAAGACAGGGTCCTGAAAAAATGATGTTTCTTTTCTGGGTTTTTGTTTACAGTACCAGTCAAAAGTTTACCAGTCAAAAGTTTTAGAACATCTACTCAGTTTTTCTTTATTTTTACTATTTTCTACATTGTAGAATAATAGTGAAGACATCAAAACTATGAAATAACCCATTTGGAATCATGTAGTAATCAAATCAGTGTTAAACATATCAAAATCTTTTTTATATTTGAGATTCTTCAAAGTAACCACTCTTTGCCTTGTCAGCTTTGCACACTCTCACCCAGCTTCACCTGGAATGCTTTTCCAACAGTCTTGAAGGAGTTACAATGACGGCCTACTCTGGCCAAACCCTCCCCTAACCCGGACGACGCTGGGCCAATTGTGCGCCGCCCTATGGGACTACCGATCACATTCGGTTGTGATACAGCCCAGGACCGAACCAGGGTCTGTAGTGACGCCTATAGCACTGCATCGGGATCAGATCTGTGTAGATCAGTGACACAAAATCTCTGTAACACAAAATGTGAAAAAAGTGAAAGGGGTGTGAGTAGTGTATGTCAGCCTTCGGAAGAAATAGAAACACACTTGATCATAAAGTATATACAGTCTATACAGAACCCCTGGTAGAGAAAGTCCAAAAATAATGATTGAGAGAGCAGTAGCGATAGCTAGCAATATTACATTTGTTTCGTGGCCCGCCTTCCTCTCATTTTCAAAAAATTATTTATCTGATGTGCCAACCCATCCCCCCCATCCTCACTCACCACAGCACTCTCCTCTTTCTCCTCATCCCCCGTCCCTCCTCCACCTTCTCCTCCAAAACACAGCCTCCCATATCATCAATTTTTTAAGGGGAAAACAAAGCAGTTCCCTCAGGCAGCCAGGCAGGTATGTGGGTCACAGCGCAGCAGCAAGCAGCTCCAGTCAGAGAGCCCCCCTGGCTCACATGCAATATGTGCAGCATAAATGGCCAATTGGCCCCTGGGTAATTAAGATGTGGTGATGATGGTGGCACGCTGCTTCAGTCAGTCAGGCCACACAATCAAATCAATGAGCCAAGGGTACGATATGCAGTGTCTCAAATGGCATCCTATTCCCTAATAGTGCATTACTTTTGACCAGAGCCCTCTGTGGTCAAAAGTACAGTAGTGCACTATATAGGGAATAGGATGCCATTTGAGAGACTGACCTAATCAAGAGTATGCAGAAAACACAATGTATTGATTACACTCCGTCCAATAGGCATGGATTTAATTGAATTGACATTTTCTATACCGTATTGACACAAAATTAGGTACTGTTGGTTAAGATGAACTTCTAACTTCTTCCAATGTCTCTCATGGTCAGTCGTCCAGCTGTAAAGATCTTTCCACCAGTGTTGTTGCCTCAGCTGTATTGTATTGGATAACTACTTCACTGGTTTTATTGTCTGGTGTCTGTGTAGTGGGAGAAATACTTCACTGGTTTTATTGTCTGGTGTCTGTGTAGTGGGAGAGCTACTTCACTGGTTTTATTGTCTGGTGTCTGTGTAGTGGGAGAGCTACTTCACTGGTTTTATTGTCTGGTGTCTGTGTAGTGGGAGAGCTACTTCACTGGTTTTATTGTTTGTGTAGTGGGAGAACTACTTCACTGGTTTTATTGTCTGGTGTCTGTGTAGTGGTAGAGCTACTTCACTGGTTTTATTGTCTGTGTAGTGGGAGAGCTACTTCACTGGTTTTATTGTCTGGTGTCTGTGTAGTGGGAGAACTACTTCACTGGTTTTATTGTCTGGTGTCTGTGTAGTGGGAGAACTAATTCACTGCTTTTATTGTCTGGTGTCTGTGTAGTGGGAGAACTACTTCACTGGTTTTATTGTTTGTGTAGTGGGAGAACTACTTCACTGGTTTTATTGTTTGTGTAGTGGGAGAGCTACTTCACTGGTTTTATTGTCTGGTGTCTGTGTAGTGGGAGAACTACTTCACTGGTTTTATTGTCTGGTGTCTGTGTAGTGGGAGAACTACTTCACTGGTTTTATTGTCTGGTGTCTGTGTAGTGGGAGAGCTACTTCCCTGGTTTTATTGTCTGGTGTCTGTGTAGTGGGAGAACTACTTCCCTGGTTTTATTGTCTGGTGTCTGTGTAGTGGGAGAGCTACTTCCCTGGTTTTATTGTCTGGTGTCTGTGTAGTGGGAGAACGTGTAGGAGATGAGTATCTAGCACAGGAGGCCGCTGAGGGGAGGACGGCTCTTAATAATGGCCGGAACGACGCGAATGGAATGGCATTAAACATGGGAACCATGTGTTTGATATACAGTATTTGATACCATTTCACTGATTCTGTTCCAGCCATTACAACGAGCCATTCCTCCCAAATGTAGGTGCAACCAACTCCTGTGGTGTCTAGGGAAGAGAATAGCCTACAGTGTGAGTGCATGCCTGTTGAAATCCCATGCTTCGTTTTCAAGGGAATTGGAAAGAAATGTCACAGACTAAAAGCAAGCTTCTTGATATCTCCTAGATTATCAATTCATCAACATTGATAGCCTGCTGTATTTATTTTTCTCTCTCTTTCTCTCTTTCTCTCTCTCTATATCTCAATTCAAGGGCTTTAATGGCATGGGAAACATATGTTAACATTGCCAAAGCAAGTGAAGTTGATAATAAACAAAAGTGAAATAAAAAATAAAAATGAACAGTGAACATTAAAGACATTTCAAATGTCATATTATGTCAATATACAGTGTTGTAAAGATGTGCAAATAGTTAAAGTACAAAAGGGATAATAAATCAACATAAATATGGGTTGTATTTACAACGGTGTTTATTCTTCACTGGTTGCACTTTTCTTGTGGCTACAGGTCACAAATCTTGCTGCTGTGATGGCACACTGTGATATTTCACCCAGTAGATATGGGAGTTTATCAAAATTGGGTTTGTTTTTGAATTCTTTGTGGATCTGTGTAATTTGAGGGAAATATATGTCTCTAATATGGTCATACATTTGGCAGGAGGTAAGGAAGTGCAGCTCAGTTTCCACCTCATTTTGTGGGCAGTGTGCACATAGCCTGACTTCTCTTGAGAGCCAGGCCTGCTTACGGCGGCCTCTCTCAATAGCAAGGCTATGCTCACTGAGTCTGTACATAGTCAAAGTTGTCCTTAATCTCTCCCTCGCTCTCTCTTACAGTCATGTCAGGAGAATGACCTTGACATGTTTCAAAGCTAAAGCTTGTCAAATCATAGATGTAATGAATGCTGATCTATGTCTCTTCTTCAAAACGCTTTTGTCTGAATGATGAACAGTGAAGACCTGACTCAGTGTGCAGCATTACAGATTCACCACACCCACACCTTGCCAGATTGTCTCACTTCTCTGAACTGACTAATACCGTGGACAGGTCAGACAAAGTTGGCATAACGTGTCAGATACTGTATAAATCATGCAGGCTTGCATCTCAAAGGGAACGCTATTTCCTATGCTTTTGGGCCCTGGTCAAAAGTAGCGCACTATATAGGGAATAGGGTACCATTTAGGACGCATCCCGCAGTAAAACGTCATTCCTTTCTCAGGTATGTTGCAGTCTCCTACCTGCTGTACATGGTAAGGTCCTCTGTCTAACCGTGCGATGTGGAGGAGAATACAGTAGGACTGTGTGTGTGTGTATGCGTGTGCATGTGTGTGTGCATGTGTCTGTGTCTGTGTGTGTCTGCCTATGGGTAATGATAATGGCATCCACCTAGGTCAGGGCCCAAGTCCCCAGGCGGCTAGGGGCAGTTCAGTAATTAAGCCTTGTTGATGGGGAAAATAACCCGCTGACAGCAGGTTAGAGTGAGAGGCAGCTGAGCGTGCCACCGCGCACACACACACACACACACACACACACACACACACACACACACACACACACACACACACACACACACACACACACACACACATACACACAGACAGATGACATCAGGTGGCATGTTGGTAGATCAGATTGAAAATGATTGAGCGGCAAAATTGTTTTTTTCTTTATAAATGCCTGTGCATTCTACTGCCTGGTACGCAGATCTGGATAATTATGTGATTGTGTCCCCTTTAATACTACCTGGGTTGACCTATTCAGAGGCAGGAAGCCTTGATTTCCTGGCTTCTTGGAGTGAACAGCAGAAGATGGCAGCTGGCTACACAAGACTAAAGATCAGCCAACTCAGTAACGCCTTCTCAATCTGGTGACCAGAATATGATTTATATTGTTAATTAAATGTATACAAGATCAAGCCAAAAGACTGTTTTTAAAATTAAATGATGTGATGACGTTGAATCAACATTGAAAACTGATTAGGAACTGTACGTGATGAATAGAGTGCAGTGAGAGCAAGGTGACATTTCTTAACACTTGGTGAACCGTGGTGAATTCATTCCAACTAGTCTTTTGGCTTGATCTTGTATACATTTAATTAACAATATAAATCATATTCTGGTCACCAGATTGAGAAGGCGTTACTGAGTTGGCTGATCTTAAGTTTTGTGTAGCCAGCTGCCATCTTCTGCTGGTTGAACCAACGTTGTTCCCATGTCATTTCAACCAAAAATCATTTATGTGATGACGTTGAATCAACATTGAAAACCGATTAGGATTTGCATAAAGTCATCAATGTAAGGGCAATTTGTATTTTTTTCACCCAGCTTTTAACCTAAATCCAATGACATGGTGACATTTGTTGTTGATTTCACGTTGAATTCACGTTAGTTGACAACTCAACCAAATGACAATCAAAACTAGATATTGAACTGACATCGGTGCCCAGTGGGCTGTTGTCATGATAGCTAGTACACTAAAATGAATAAAAAAGAGCAATACTGTACATGATGAAAAGAGTGCACAGACCAGCCTGATCGCTAGAAATATACATTTTCTGATGTTTTAAAAAGGTCCTGAAAACATTGATATACTGTATGCCTTCCTTGGCACTCACAAAAATAAAATAAGAATGATTGCCCCGCACCCGGGGCGCAAACTTGTTATGCTCAGAGCTGGAATGTACTGCTTAGACCACTGTACCACCACAATTCACAGTGCTGTCACAAGCCGTGAGAATACTTGACGATAGTTGAGGGAAACAAAAATGTTATTGTGTTTAGCCATCCCCGAACCATAGTCCTAACCTTAACCACTCTGAATTAATACCTAAACTGTTAACCTTTGAGTTGCTTCTGTTTTAACCCTGTAACCACGCGGAATGACCCCTGTAACCACACAGAATGAATGCATCAAAAAATAGACGTTCGTCCATAATACATCCAATTTAGACGGGACACTGTAAGATCTTGTCGGCAAAGACGGTACTGTGGGCTCTCTTTAGATTTGAATTGAGAGCCATCACAGAACGTGTAGAAGTCTGTTGTTGTTTTGAATTTCAAGCAGACACTGGGGAAGAGGGAATCTATGACAATGAAGAGGATTTACATAGTAATGAGCCAGACACCTCTGAGACTGACTAGGGATAGACATTTCACCCGGGTGCACAGGTTGGTTGATTGACAGGTGGAATATTAAACAATTGGAAGAGAGAGGACCCTGTGGACTTCTGATGAATCATTCTCCAACTCTCTTTAGTGTGTTTTTGATGAGTGAAAATGTCGAGATCAAACAGTGCTTGGATTGGGATTCGAAAAACGACGGACTGCTCTGTTGTTTTTTTCGAATCCCTTACCCCTTTAAATAACAAATATGAAAATATTAGGATAATATAAATTGCATAGTGGGAATCAAGATAGTTGGATAGAAGGTTTATATTTTAGGAATTATCATGTCTGCTGCTACATATGGATTATTCATGTGTTGGGTTAATTTGAGTGTAAGTTGGAATCTTTTTGAAATTTTGTGACCCAAATTAAATTTTAATGTTTGAGATCCTGTTGGTAATTCAGACATGAACAAAAACAAATTTGGGCTATGATGGAGTCAGCTTACAATCTTTTTATTTTCTACGTAAGTGCAGTTTTATGTTTGCAAGCTGCTCATAATGATTCTCAGTGACATCCAGGGAGGAGAGGACAAGGACGCCCTTCAACAAAGTCTTTGTTTTAGAACTACACTCTTAGGAATAAAAGGAACCCTTACCATAGAGGGTTCCACATGGAACCCAAAAGAGCTCTACCTAGAACCAAAAGGGTTCTACCTGGAATCAAAAATAGTTATTCAAAGTGTTCTACGGGGACAGCCAAGAACCCTTTCTTGGACAGCCAAGAACCCTTTTAGGTTCTAGATAGCAACTTTGTCTTCTAAGAGTGTAGTTTCAGGGGCTCCCGAGGCTCTCGAGTCAGATCCCGAGTGGCACAGCGGTCTAATGCACTGCATCTCAGTGCAAGAGGTGTCACTAGAGACCCTGGTTTGATCCCGGGCTGTATCACAGCTGGCCGTGATCGGGAGTCCCATAGGGCGGCGCACAACTGGCCCAGTGTCGTCCGGGTTAGGGGAATGTTTGGCCGGGGTAGGCCGTCATTGTAAAATAAGAATATGTTCTTAACTGACTTGCCTAGTTAAATAAAGGTACAATGAAATAACCTAAGAGTGTTTTCCATAGTGCACTACTTTTGACCAATAAAAAGGTTTTCTTTGCTGGAGTATATAAGGACCTTTGAAAACTTGATTTTAAGTGTGGACCGTCTACACAGAATCTTATGTTTCAAGAATCTATGAGGAGTTCAAGGACAACACCAATCTGAAATATCTATTGTTGAACTTGACTTGGGGAATACGAAGCAAGGGCAGTTGATTATCCATTTGATCCAGCATTTTCCATACCGTATATAGAAATAAATACATTCATAGTGATTCAGCCTTGAACTAGGTGTCCACACACATACATTCCCAGAATAGGACAGGCAGATTTTCTAGTTATGGAGCTTAAGCTTTTTAAGACTGTACAGTGCAGATGGAATGCTATGGCAGGTGATGATGCTATAGCCCGCTTTTGTCAGGTGATGATGCTGGATACTAAAATTAGAGCCAGAGAGGCTCTGTCTGAAACGGCACCCTACTTCCCTATATAGCGCACTACTTACTAAGTTTCCTGGTCAAAAGTAGTGCACTAGGGAATACACTCTTAGAAAAAAGGGTTCTTAGGCTGTCCCCATAGGATAACCCTTTGTGGTTCAAGGTAGACCTCTATTGGGTTCCATGTAGAACCCTCTATGGAAAGGGTTCTACATGGAACTCAAAATGATTCTACCTGTAACCAAAAGGGTTCTACCTGGAACCAAAAATAGTTACATCAAAGGGTTTTCCTAAAGGAACAGCCGAACAAACCTTTTAGGTTCTAGATAGCAAATTATTTTCTTAAAGACTGTAGGGTGCTATTGGGGCCTGAGCCTTGGCTTCTTGTTGACAGTAAGGGAGCTGGTCTGATTGGTCCAGTATTAGGGAGTGATGATGGAGGGATCTGCAGGTAAGAATAGCACCTACTGAGGCTGCATCCCGAATGCCACCCTATTCTCTATATAGTGCGCTACTTTTGGCCTGGGCCTGTAGGGCTCTGGTCAAAAGTAGTGCACTATGTAGGGAATAGGGTGCCATTTTGTGCAAACATAAGTTCCGTTGTGCAGCTATTTCTGTCTGCTGCTGTTTGCTGAGTGGGAGGGTATATGTTGATAATGTACCTCTGACGTGCGTCAGCAAGCAGTGAAGCTTCTAAAAACAGCTTTTGCACTCCGGGAGGGCACTGAGCTTTACACCCCTACAAGTCCAGTAAAAACGATGAGCAATGTGCATACTACCGCACAACAGTACAGATAATTAGGATGGAACCCCTATGATAATGCGTTTAATATGTGTGTTAAATTCAGAGAAAGGCCCATTTGGGATTGGTATGTTATTAATCTCAGCAGCCCAGAACCAATTTTATAGAATAGGTTCTGAAATATATCCTAGTTTGAGTGATGAATGGTTTGAAAAGGTTGGGTTGATAGATTATGTTATGGTAGAGGGATCATTCTGCCCTGTGATGGTGTTCCAGTGTGCGTATGTGTGTGCAAGTGTGTGTGTGTGTGTGTGTGTGTGTATGGGATTCTCTTCTGGTTAGATGGATTCTGCCCTGTGATGGCACACGGCCAAGTTGTGCTCTCAATGTGCTTAATGATGGGGAGAGGATGTGATATACCCACTGGACCATGTGATCAACACATGAGTGAACACTCACCCTCATACTGATTAGTAGGCTACGGCACGTGATGTAGACATCTACGCTGTATGTCGTGAGGGATCCTCTTCCTCCTCATTGCACCCTGCAGTCATTTCTTCACATTTCTCTTTGGATGCGTCCAAAATGATGCCCTATTCCCTTCATACGGCATTACTTTAGACCAAGGCCCATAGTGCTCTTGTCAAAAGTAGTGAACTATCTAGCGAATAGGGTGACATTTAGGAGACACAATCCATGACATTTAGAAATCTCAACATATGGCTAGTTTTCTCCACATTCATTGCCGTGGGTCTTGATGGAAGTTCAAAAGGTCATACTGTGTCATCATCACACTCCTCTTCCTCCTCTCCTCCGTCCTTTCTCACCGTCTCTCACACTGATTTGCAGTGTCCTTCTTCCACACCGCTGACATTCTCTCTCTCCTACGTACTCTCTGCGGCTCCACACTTCCCTGTCACTCTCCAGGTTGTGTGCTGTGGGAAATGTCCTTCACGCCTTCGCATATGCTTTAATTGGAAGAGGAGAATGAGTGTAATAATCATACTGCAATCAGAACTGCGTCTCAGTAATTCAAGCGTTCAAATGTATGTATGGAAAGAAGACATTTGGGCAGGTTATTCTACAGTTTATAAACAATAAAGTTACGCTCTCTGGTTCCTCTCCCCTTTTTGTTTACAGAATCCCTATTTCTCTCTCTCACTTCATGGCTCACTTGAAATGCAGGGAAAAGGAGAGGTGATGATGATGATTATTTCGTGGTAATTTACATAAACCTGAATGACTTTTGTTTGCCTTTCCCCCTCAGTTGTTGCAGAATACATTGGAGGTGGGGTGACTGAGACTTTATGACTATAAAGGTGCATTTAAATACATACGGAACTGAACTCAATCAAATTCTACAGATGCTAGACCTGAATGACGTTTGTTTACCTTTCCCCCTCAGTTGTTGCAGAATACAGTGGAGTCGAGGTGACTGTGACACTCTCTTTCCGAGAAACCTGCCAGTTAAAGGAAAACGGCTCCATTTCAATGCCCCTTGGCAAGCTTTAGAATCTTCTAGAGCAGTGGGGAATCGTAAGGACCTTCTACACCTTCAGAGAAGGCTTAAGGATTTATTAAATAATTATTGTAGTTTGAAAATATACTTTTCCTTTTCATTTATATTTTATCTTCTCAATAATGTTTAAATTATATTCTGATTTAATGTCTTCAGTTTGTGTTGGAAAGGATGGACCTACTGTACTGTTTAGTATTGTAACAAGGGTTTGGGTTACTATGGTTACTGGTAACCGTTTCCTGTTAGCCAAGAGTATATAAGGATGTATTGTATAATATCCGGTTTGTTATAGCTTTGTATGATGTACACTCAAATTGGCTTGTTAGGACGGTCAAGATATTCCCGTTCTGTCTGAGCTAGACTGCACCTACAACTTTAATCAATAACTACAGAGATTAAACCGTGAATTCGGGAAATCTAAACTGTTGTGTCGTGAGTGGTCCAAGTCTCCGTGTGAGTATCTTATATCCATGACAAGAGGTCTATGCCCAAGCTAGCAAGCCTGCCTAGATGTGCCAATCTCCATCGCGCGTGGATAAGAAGATAACTCCAGTAAACGAAAAGTATGACAGTATTGTACTCTACTGACAGACCTATCACGTTATTAAGTCACAATAGATAACTCTCAAAGTACATGAGTGTTTTTTGTTTTTGTTTTCAGAGGGTAGATCAGCTTCAATACTGCAGATATTTTGCGGATTATATCAATGTAATTGTCTGCATCATTTCCAATCCCCCATAAACGTTTTTAAATATTTGTTTTAAACATATGTTCCTTCTTTTCCCCATAACTCTTCCACCCCTCCCCTAATTGGAGTAAACTAAATGACAACAATATGAGTGTTTGTTTGTGCATCACTAGAATGCACACTTCCTCAAAACTTGAGGATAGAGCAGTGAGTGTTCCACACGTTTAGCTGTGAAATGCACTTTGACGATCAGTTATACTGTAATACTGCTGACCAGCTGTTACTGAGTAGGGTTTGTGTGCCACCCAACAGGCTGTGGGTACCAGTAATGAGCAGGGGTGATGGATGGAGACAGACCCAATTAAAATAGAGGTAGGAAGGAACATGATCTGCTCCCTGCTTTCTCTTTACATACCAGACCTGTGTTCAAACACTATTTGACATTTTTCATTTGCTTTAGACTACCTGGAGTGACAGATGTGCAGGGTTTGCAGTTTTGCAACTATTGTATTGGTTCCATTGCACCAGTCAAAACCAAGCTAAAGTATTTGAAATGGTTCCCAATAGTGTTTGAACACAGGTCTGGTATACAGTAGTCCCAGGCAGGCAGTACTCTGTGTGCATACTCCATTATGGCTGGCTCAGCCTCTGTGTTGTTTAGCATGCAACCAGTGTGTCCATTGGACATGTGCTACTGTTCATCCATCACGCTAACAGCGCTGTCCAACATGAGCCAAGACACACACAATCTATCACCCTAACAGTAATGTCTGACATCAGCAGAGCAGCCATAACTGCACTCTGGGGGACTGACATTTTATTTGTGTGTGTGTGTGTTAGAGGGTAGTGTACAGTAGCAGCAATGACATGACTCAGCTCTGTGACTCACTGTCCATGCCTGCCAAACGCACGCTGGAGAGCCAAAAAACCAGCCCCGTATACACACACAGAGAAAAATTGCACGGATACAATCACACGCACAAATACACATGCACACTCACTTTAACCATTGTCAGTTATATATAGGAGAATAGGAGAATACAAATCATGTATAATCTTGACCTTGAATCCATTTACTGCCACTATGGTAATTACCATATTGTATTATGATAACACTGCAAAGCTATCGTATCATTTGCACATTCAAGCAGGTTTGCAATATTGCTCATTAGTATTCCGACCTTGCTCAAAATATATAGCAAGATACCCATAATTCACCAGCGGCAATGTAATGAGAAGCCATTTAAATATGGCATCAGAGGGCAAACTGACAATACAAACATTCAGCTGCCTCCAATGAGATGACACTCCTGGTGAGATAGTTATTTTGCTGTTTAATGATCACATGGGGTTATATTGGATGGTGAGCTGGTGGAGGAGGGATGAAAGATGAGGGGAGGGCTGGAGGAGAAGAGGGGTGAAGGAAGAGGTGAAGGGATGGAGGAGGAGGAGGTAGAGAGGAGAGGGAATAGTATAAGTATCATCAGGGGATGTTTGGCAGCATTGGCTGTGTTGCGTTGGGGGGGTTAGACAGTGAGTAGGCTGCAGATCATGTGTAGGCAGTTAATTGGATTACTGGAATGGCTAATTAGATAGGCCTTCTGCCAAGCTGAAGAGTGTCTGAGCCATACATTTTACTAGGTGCGAAACGTTGGTTTTATAAGTGTGTGGGGGGGGGGACATAACCTGCCGGTGGTCTGGGGTCCTCCCGCATAATATTCTTGGTGTATATGAAGCTCATTTCCTGCATTCCTACACAATCTAATATGACCCATGGCCCTTTTAGCCATCTCTACAGTCCACAGTCATCAAGCTAGGTAAGAGGTCATTATTAAATATGTTAAAGTGAGACTGAACTAGATCAAAGGTAATTCAATAATCAATATTGTGTTGCACCTTTAACCAATAGCCTAACAAATGAAGAACTCTTTCAAATAAGGTACAAAGACTTAACGTTAGATTGTCTTTATTAAGACATGTCAAATATCAGGCAGCCCGAGCCACCTGGATGCCCAACTAGTCTAGTCTAGTCAATAACTCTCCCCAACAGAATTTCCTTCCCACTTCTTTTTTTATGTCTCAAGGGAAAGGTTTAGAAAACAAAAGTTTATTAAAAATGCATACACCTAAACATTAACACATAGAAACAGTACATCCTCCATATAATTCATATCATAGGTCTAATAGTACTGTAGAGCTCTTTTTACTTGCACACAATATAGCTGTGTCACCCTGTCCTGTCCCTAGCGGTCCACGGCCCTGCAGCGCCCCCAACCCAACACACCCCACTCAGCTTTAGGATCTTAGTGAAACGTTCATTATTGGTTCCAGGTGTGTTAGGCCAAGGCCAGAGTGACAACCAACAGGACGGCAGACCCCCAGGGCCAGGACTGAGCAGCCCAGCAGCTAGGGATTGCCTTAATAGGTATCTCCCCTGACGTGGGCATGTTTTCAATACAGACTCCTTTTGGCGTAAAGTATTCCATATAAGGCATCCAGACCTTATGAAGTTGCACAGTGTACCCTTAATCTTGTAATAAATCAAATCCAGTGATATATTACTTGACATTTCTTCCATCCATTGTGGGAGGATAACCAAACGTCCAGTTAATGGCAATGCATTTCTTAGCCGCTATAAATGCTAGGTTCCACAGTTTATTCTGATAAGTCTCCAGTATCAACATTTCCAAGCTAACAAAAACAGGGAGAAGGGAGAATCTGTAGACATCCTGAGATAAAAGAACATACTCTTTGTCAGAATTCAGCGAGCCTTCACAAGATCATAACATATGCAAATATGTCCCCTTTAGTGATTTACACCTCCAGCAGAGGAATAACATTTCTGAGTGCATGTAATTCACTGTCACTGGAGTATAGTATGTTCTATGGATGATCTTAAACTGCTGTAATTTATGTCTGAGATTATATGAACATGACTGGACATTCTAACATATCTGTATCCATTCATCACCATCATCGTCAATAACGTCTCCCAGGTCTTCCTCACATTTTTGTTTGACATGTTTCGTGTCATTGGGAAACGCCTCTGTCAACCCTTGATACAGTTTGGAAATCAACTTTAGAGGTTTGTCAGACTGCCTTAAAATAGTTTCAATCTTTGAAGCTTCTTGCTTGTCCAGTGTTTCCTGCACAGGGAGAATAAAGTGTTGTATCTGCAAAAGTTCACCTCTGCGCTGTAACAGACTGGTCTTCCCTGGCTGCCTGACCCTGCAGAGACACCTGTCACCATCCGATCTTGCTCAGATGAGGCATGTCAAAGAATTACCTTGGTGTACATTTCTACATTATATAATCCAAGAATAGAATCAATGGTTCAATAATTGAAAATACAATTTTTCTCAGATTCCAGACTGTAGCCTACCCATCAACTCAAGATGGAACTTTGTATCCATTCACTGATTATTATAATATACTGCAAAATTCACCTGAGCTCCGTAGACTGATCTTCCCTGGCTGTCTGACACATCGTTTGATTCAGGTCTAGTGTGATTAAGACGAAAATAATAGCTAAAGTTAGTGAGCTAGTTAGCAAGCTAACATTAGCCAATTTTGGCTAGCTCTAGCTAATGGTACATCTTCAACTGTACTTCTGTTGAAACAGGACAAAAGAAAGGCTACAAAACATTTCCATACACACGACAGCTGTTAAATACTGCTACCTGACAGATAGATAGCTAGAGATGAACTGGGTGTGGTAGCTACTAGCTAGCTAAGTAGCTGCTAGTAGTTCATTCACTTCAGTCGAGAGGGGTGAAACATTAGCTAACGTAACATGTTAGTTACACCCCTAGCTCAACACTAGGAATACACACTTTTTTTTCTGTCAAACAGCAGTTACCTTGCCAGCTAGATCAGTCAAATAAAGAGTAGCCATTTTCTGCTCTGCTTGCTTTTACAACTCTGAGAAAAAGCTCAACACACACAGACAGCAGTTGCCTCTGTTCATCTTTCCTGTGTTGATCCTATACACAAGCCTTTCAGAAGCTTTGCCTTCACACAGCCTGTTTGCACACTCTGTGGTATTTATATGGTCCTAAATCCAGCCAGATGAAACCGGATAACATCCTACCCGACTGCTCTGAGGCATCGGCATGGTCCTAAAACACACCGGTGCTGTGTTTTGTATCACAGTACAATGATAAAACTGGAGAGGACAAAAATACAATTTTATAATGTGACGGGGGGTCATGTCCCCCCGTCCCAAGTGAAAGTTGGTAGCATCAATACTACCATACTACCAGCATCAACATCAATACCTCTCTCTTTATAAACCCTGGACTATGTTCTCCTGATTCCTTTGAGTGATTGGTTGTTTCGCCGTAAGGTTGCAAAATTCTGGTAACTTTCCAGAAAATTCCCAGGTTTTCTATGAATCCTTGTTGAAAGATTCCCGGAATAGGAAGGAAATAAGCATGAAATCTGGGAATCCTCCCACCAGGATTTCTGGGAAAACCTGGGAATTTTGGGAAACTTCCCACCTTGCCAAAAAATACATTTGTTATCTGATTATGAAGCACTGGCTGGTTCTAATAATAGCATCTAGTTTCCAGAGAACATGATTGCTTGGCTTGTCTGTTTTTTATATCGAGTAATATTTCACCTTATCTGAACATCGGATTAACAACATGAACTGGCGCATGAGGCAGAAATAATACAGTGTTAATTTTGCCATCAGCTGGAAGACAGTGTCCCCTTTTCTCAGCGGGGGGACGGTAAGGCCCGTGTATACTACTGGCAGCACCCCGCGGTGAAACACTGTTTCACATTCATTTTCAATGGAAGGAAAGCGGTGAGGCAGCATCTGCTCTCTCCCTCCCCTCAAACAGACCATCAGATGCAGGCCATCAGTCCAGTAAAATAAAATAAAACAATTATTATGCTCACTCCAAAGTAATACAACAAATGATCTATTACAAGTGTGATCATATACCTACATTAAAAAAAATATATAATTTCAAAATAGTCTGAGAAGAACAACATTGGCAGAGCAATTCAAGCATAGCCAATATGCAGTGATAATGTATTGGGCAGATAGTTTACTACAAACCTCATTGCTCATTTTAATAGGTTAATGTTGCATAGGCTTACATTTTTTAAGTAATAAAAAAAAAAAGTCTGAGCAGTAGATCTCGGCTTGCATTTTGATTCAGGAAGTGATCTTGACTCATAAAAGGTGACCACTGATCTAATTACTTGGCCTTTTCACCAAATCAATGCATGAACAAACAAGCACTTGCAGTAAATGTCAACAGGTTCCATCTTGTTCCCATTCTGGCCCATGTTCGACAAACACATCAGTCTCGGGTTCCATTAGCTAATATCCATCTGTAGAATTAGACTAATATCCAATGAAAGTATAATTAATTCTATGAGTTATTGAAAAGTTTTCCTCTTTTCAAATGGAGTCGCTGGAGCGTCTTCAAATTATGTTGTTGAAGATAAAAAGTTAGACGTCGCTTGCCTCAACAATGCTCTTGTCACGATCGTCTTGATAAGAGAGAGAGGACCAAGGCGCAGCGCGTGAAAAATACATCTCCTTTTATTAAAGAGACAAAAATGAACGAAACAAAACAAACTGACGAACGTGAAGCTATCTTAACAAATAAGTGCTGACACTAAACACTTAGACATAGACAATTACCCACAAATGCATGATGCCCATGGCTGCCTTAAATATGGCTCCCAATCAGAGACAAATGAAAGACATCTGTCTCTGATTGAGAACCACTCAGGCAACCATAGACATACCTAGAAACATTCACTCAACCATAGACATACCTAGAAACATTCACTCAACACAAACTCATACACTAAACCCAACACCCCCTTTACCATATAACCACCCAAAACGACAAAACACAAACATTCCCCATGTCACACCCTGACCTAACTAAAATAATAAAGAAAACAAAGAATACTAAGGCCAGGGCGTGACAGCTCTAGAGCAGTGGTTCCCAAACTGTGGGCTAGAACCCACATGTGGCGGCAGGAGTCCAGGTGGGTCTCGGGATGAAATGTTATTGTGAGGGAGAATACATTTTTGGGATAGAAAAACGCTTTCAGTGTAAACTAGGGCTGTCCCGACTAAAAAAAATCTTGGTGGACCGAAAGTTGTCTGTTCTTTTGACCAATCGATTGCTTGAAATGTTTAAATGTGTAATCAACTGGGTGCATTGAGCTTGTCTGATGCTTTAAGCTTACGGTTTGATGCCTCAAGAGAACCAGAAGAAAAAAAACTTAACCTGACCCAACTATTCTCCTCCAGCTTGTGCTGGCTTTCGCAGATTCTGCCATTACTCCCCTGAAGTTGCCGATAATGGACTACACGAGGAGTCGGCAAACTTTCTCATCTGGAATGCCAATTTAACTTACCATTTCTACTGATCTGCATGCCAGTTATAGTTTTCATATGCAAATTTTCATGAAACAGTTTCCTTTAACTTATAATAAAATCTTCATATCTCAAAATCATTGTCATGTGGTTAATCAAAATTCTATCCAAATCTAAATGAAAATGATACAAACTTAAAGAGTAACTTCTATTGCCAACTATGTAAAAAAAGCCTACTTAAAGCCATAAAGCCATAAAGCTGTTGGGACAGTTTGCACTAGCGAGTTTGCAACATTGTATAAAATATTCTGGGCACTCAGTTTCCTGGGCTTAGTGAGCTCGTGACAGAGACAGCTGTAGACTATTTGCTCATGGCTGGCTGGCGACTCTGGCTGCTCATGGCTGGCTGGCGACTCTGGCTGCTCATGGCTGGCTGGCGACTCTGGCTGCTCATGGCTGGCTGGCGACTCTGGCTGCTCATGGCTGGCTGGCGACTCTGGCTGCTCATGGCTGGCTGGCGACTCTGGCTGCTCATGGCTGGCTGGCGACTCTGGCTGCTCATGGCTGGCTGGCGACTCTGGCTGCTCATGGCTGGCTGGCGACTCTGGCTGCTCATGGCTGGCTGGCGACTCTGGCTGCTCATGGCTGGCTGGCGACTCTGGCTGCTCATGGCTGGCTGGCGACTCTGGCTGCTCATGGCTGGCTGACGGATCTGGCTGCTCATGGCTGGCTGACGGATCTGGCTGCTCATGGCTGGCTGACGGATCTGGCTGCTCATGGCTGGCTGACGGATCTGGCTGCTCATGGCTGGCTGACGGATCTGGCTGCTCATGGCTGGCTGACGGATCTGGCTGCTCATGGCTGGCTGACGGATCTGGCTGCTCATGGCTGGCTGACGGATCTGGCTGCTCTTGGCTGGCGGGCGGCTCTGGCTGATCCTGGCTGGCGGGCGGCTCTGGCTGATCCTGGCTGGCGGGCGGCTCTGGCTGATCCTGGCTGGCGGGCGGCTCTGGCTGATCCTGGCTGGCGGGCGGCTCTGGAAGATCCTGGCTGACTGGCGACTCTAGCGGCTCCTGACTGACGAACGGCTCTGACGGCTCGGGACAGACGGGCGGCTCTGACGGCTCGGGACAGACGGATGGCTCTGACGGCTCGGGACAGACGGATGGCTCAGATGGCGCTGGGCAGACGGATGAATCAGATGGCGCTGGGCAGACGGATGGCTCAGATGGCACTGGGCAGACGGCTGGCTCAGATGGCGCTGGGCAGACGGATGGCTCAGATGGCGCTGGGCAGACGGATGGCTCAGATGGCGCTAGGCAGATGGATAGCTCAGATGGCGCTGGGCAGACGGCAGACTCTGGCCGGCTGAGGCGCACTGTTTGCCTGGTGCGTGGTGCCGGAACTGGAGGTACCGGGCTAAGGACACGCACCTTCAGGCTAGTGCGGGGAGAAGGAACAGGGCATACTGGACCCTGGAGGCGCACATTAGGCCTAGTGCGTGGTGCCGGCACTGGTGGTACCGGGCTGGGGACACGCATCTCAGGGCTAGTGCGGGGAGCAGCAACAGGACGCACAGGACTCTGGGGACACACAGGAGGCTTGGTGCGTGGTGTAGGCACTGGTGGTAATGGGCTGGAGACACGCACCATAAGGTTAGTGCGTGGAGGAGGAACAGGGCTCTGAAGACGCACAGGAAGCCTGGTGCGTGGTGTAGGCACTGGTGGTACTGGGCTGGGGCGGGGAGGTGGCGCCGGAAATACCGGACCGTGCAGGCGTACTGGCTCCCTTGAGCACTGAGCCTGCCCAACCTTACCTGGTTGTATGCTCCCCGTCGCCCGACCAGTGCGGGGAGGTGGAATAACCCGCACCGGGCTATGTAGGCGAACCGGGGACACCATGCGTAAGGCTGGTGCCATGTAAGCCGGCCCGAGGAGACGCACTGGTGACCAGATGCGTTGGGCCGGCTTCATGACATCCGGCTCAATCCTCAATCTAGCCCTGCCAGTGCTGGGAGGTGGAATAACCCGCACCGGGCTATGAACACGTACAGGAGACACCATGCGCTCTACTGCGTAACACGGTGTCTGCCCGTACTCTCGCTCTCCACGGTAAGTACAGGGAGTATGCGCAGGTCTCCTACCTGACTTCGCCACACCCCCTTTCAGCCCCCCCCCCCCCAATACATTTTTGGGTTGTACTCACGGGCTTCCAGCCTTGCTTCCGTGCTGCCTCCTCATATCGCCTCCTCTCGGCTTTAGCTGCCTCCAGCTCTTCACGAGGGAGGCAATATTCTCCCGGTTGTGCCCAAGGACCCTTTCCATCCAGTATCTCTTCCCATGTCCATGAATCCTTTGTGTATTGCTCCTGTTGCTGCTTGACACGCTGCTTGGTCCGGTTTTGGTGGGTAATTCTGTCACGATCGTCTTGATAAGAGAGAGAGAGGACCAAGGCGCAGCGCGTGAAAAATACATCTCCTTTTATTAAAGAGACAAAAATGAACGAAACAAAACAAACTGACGAACGTGAAGCTATCTTAACAAATAAGTGCTGACACTAAACACTTAGACATAGACAATTACCCACAAATGCATGATGCCCATGGCTGCCTTAAATATGGCTCCCAATCAGAGACAAATGAAAGACATCTGTCTCTGATTGAGAACCACTCAGGCAACCATAGACATACCTAGAAACATTCACTCAACCATAGACCTCATCTTTTGACCTCACCCTCTCACCTTCCCCCCCTACTCACAAGGCAGGCAATACGCTTGACCTCATCTTTACTAGATGCTGTTCTTCCACTAACCTCATTGCAACTCCCCTCCAAGTCTCCGACCACTACCTTGTATCCTTTTCCCTCTCGCTCTCATCCAACACTTCCCACACTGCCCCTACTCGGATGGTATCGCGCCGTCCCAACCTTCGCTCTCTCTCCCCCGCTACTCTCTCCTCTTCCATCCTATCATCTCTTCCCTCTGCCCAAACCTTCTCCAACCTATCTCCTGATTCTGCCTCCTCAACCCTCCTCTCCTCCCTTTCTGCATCCTTTGACTCTCTATGTCCCCTATCCTCCAGGCCGGCTCGGTCCTCCCCTCCCGCTCCGTGGCTCGACGACTCATTGCGAGCTCACAGAACAGGGATCCGGGCAGCCGAGCGGAAATGGAGGAAAACTCGCCTCCCTGCGGACCTGGCATCCTTTCACTCCCTCCTCTCTACATTTTCCTCTTCTGTCTCTGCTGCTAAAGCCACTTTCTACCACTCTAAATTCCAAGCATCTGCCTCTAACCCTAGGAAGCTCTTTGCCACCTTCTCCTCCCTCCTGAATCCTCCTCCCCCTCCCCCCCCCTCCTCCCTCTCTGCAGACGACTTCGTCAACCATTTTGAAAAGAAGGTCGACGACATCCGATCCTCGTTTGCTAAGTCAAACGACACCGCTGGTTCTGCTCACACTGCCCTACCCTGTGCTTTGACCTCTTTCTCCCCTCTCTCTCCAGATGAAATCTCGCGTCTTGTGACGGCCGGCCGCCCAACAACCTGCCCGCTTGACCCTATCCCCTCCTCTCTTCTCCAGACCATTTCCGGAGACCTTCTCCCTTACCTCACCTCGCTCATCAACTCATCCTTGACCGCTGGCTACGTCCCTTCCGTCTTCAAGAGAGCGAGAGTTGCACCCCTTCTGAAAAAACCTACACTCGATCCCTCCGATCTCAACAACTACAGACCAGTATCCCTTCTTTCTTTTCTCTCCAAAACTCTTGAACGTGCCGTCCTTGGCCAGCTCTCCTGCTATCTCTCTCAGAATGACCTTCTTGATCCAAATCAGTCAGGTTTCAAGACTAGTCACTCAACTGAGACTGCTCTTCTCTGTATCACGGAGGCGCTCCGCACTGCTAAAGCTAACTCTCTCTCCTCTGCTCTCATCCTTCTAGACCTATCGGCTGCCTTCGATACTGTGAACCATCAGATCCTCCTCTCCACCCTCTCCGAGTTGGGCATCTCCGGCGCGGCCCACGCTTGGATTGCGTCCTACCTGACAGGTCGCTCCTACCAGGTGGCGTGGCGAGAATCTGTCTCCTCACCACGCGCTCTCACCACTGGTGTCCCCCAGGGCTCTGTTCTAGGCCCTCTCCTATTCTCGCTATACACCAAGTCACTTGGCTCTGTCATAACCTCACATGGTCTCTCCTATCACTGCTATGCAGACGACACACAATTAATCTTCTCCTTTCCCCCTTCTGATGACCAGGTGGCGAATCGCATCTCTGCATGTCTGGCAGACATATCAGTGTGGATGACGGATCACCACCTCAAGCTGAACCTCGGCAAGACGGAGCTGCTCTTCCTCCCGGGGAAGGACTGCCCGTTCCATGATCTCGCCATCACGGTTGACAACTCCATTGTGTCCTCCTCCCAGAGCGCTAAGAACCTTGGCGTGATCCTGGACAACACCCTGTCGTTCTCAACTAACATCAAGGCGGTGGCCCGTTCCTGTAGGTTCATGCTCTACAACATCCGCAGAGTACGACCCTGCCTCACACAGGAAGCGGCGCAGGTCCTAATCCAGGCACTTGTCATCTCCCGTCTGGATTACTGCAACTCGCTGTTGGCTGGGCTCCCTGCCTGTGCCATCAAACCCCTACAACTCATCCAGAACGCCGCAGCCCGTCTGGTGTTCAACCTTCCCAAGTTCTCTCACGTCACCCCGCTCCTCCGCTCTCTCCACTGGCTTCCAGTTGAAGCTCGCATCCGCTACAAGACCATGGTGCTTGCCTACGGAGCTGTGAGGGGAACGGCACCTCAGTACCTTCAGGCTCTGATCAGGCCCTACACCCAAACAAGGGCTCTGCGTTCATCCACCTCTGGCCTGCTCGCCTCCCTACCACTGAGGAAGTACAGTTCCCGCTCAGCCCAGTCAAAACTGTTCGCTGCCCTGGCACCCCAATGGTGGAACAAACTCCCTCACGACGCCAGGACAGCGGAGTCAATCACCACCTTCCGGAGACACCTGAAACCCCACCTCTTCAAGGAATACCTAGGATAAAGCAATCCTTCTGCCCCCCCCCCCCCCCCCCCCTTAAAAGATTTAGATGCACTATTGTAAAGTGGCTGTTCCACTGGATGTCATTAGGTGAATGCACCAATTTGTAAGTCGCTCTGGATAAGAGCGTCTGCTAAATGACTTAAATGTAATGTAAATGTAATAGACATACCTAGAAACATTCACTCAACACAAACTCATACACTAAACCCAACACCCCCTTTACCATATAACCACCCAAAACGACAAAACACAAACATTCCCCATGTCACACCCTGACCTAACTAAAATAATAAAGAAAACAAAGAATACTAAGGCCAGGGCGTGACAGCTCTAGAGCAGTGGTTCCCAAACTGTGGGCTAGAACCCACATGTGGCGGCAGGAGTCCAGGTGGGTCTCGGGATGAAATGTTATTGTGAGGGAGAATACATTTTTGGGATAGAAAAACGCTTTCAGTGTAAACTAGGGCTGTCCCGACTAAAAAAAATCTTGGTGGACCGAAAGTTGTCTGTTCTTTTGACCAATCGATTGCTTGAAATGTTTAAATGTGTAATCAACTGGGTGCATTGAGCTTGTCTGATGCTTTAAGCTTACGGTTTGATGCCTCAAGAGAACCAGAAGAAAAAAAACTTAACCTGACCCAACTATTCTCCTCCAGCTTGTGCTGGCTTTCGCAGATTCTGCCATTACTCCCCTGAAGTTGCCGATAATGGACTACACGAGGAGTCGGCAAACTTTCTCATCTGGAATGCCAATTTAACTTACCATTTCTACTGATCTGCATGCCAGTTATAGTTTTCATATGCAAATTTTCATGAAACAGTTTCCTTTAACTTATAATAAAATCTTCATATCTCAAAATCATTGTCATGTGGTTAATCAAAATTCTATCCAAATCTAAATGAAAATGATACAAACTTAAAGAGTAACTTCTATTGCCAACTATGTAAAAAAAGCCTACTTAAAGCCATAAAGCCATAAAGCTGTTGGGACAGTTTGCACTAGCGAGTTTGCAACATTGTATAAAATATTCTGGGCACTCAGTTTCCTGGGCTTAGTGAGCTCGTGACAGAGACAGCTGTAGACTATTTGCAGAAGGGATAAGAAGCAGTGCTTGACTTGGGCAGGAGCTCACTGGAGCTGAGTACCAGCATCTCAAATGTTCTACTGCTTGAGCCCCTGTTCCTCTTATAGAATATTAGCTCAAAAGTATTGTGGAGCTCCTGCATCATATAAACAGTACCAGCAACCAAACTAAGTACGGGAACTTATTTCAGTCCAAGTCAAGCCTATTTTATGACGTTTCCACTGGATCAGAGCTTTACATTTTTCCCTTCTCATACTGAGTGGTTATCGAAAGGGAGAGAGCTGGAAAGAGTTTTCAAATACCTTGAGGAACTATTGTAATTCTCAATGGATGTAAAAACAGACTTTGTTTGCTTGCTGTTTGAGGTGAAGAAAACATTTATTTGAGAAGCTCCACAGGTCATTAGTGGTGGTGCGTTAAGCTAATCAGAAATACTATCAGATCCCCAAATGGGCACATTTATATGCCTACATTTGCACGCTGGCCAGGTAGTCTGTAGGCCTAATTTCTATGCGTGTGTCCGTACTCAACATTGACAGGAGTGCTCCAAACAAAAGACAATGACTAAATTGACAGAACTCGTCAATAAATAAGCCAAAACTTGTTTATCACAAGTGTAGCACAGGTTGTGCACTCTCAGTGGCGACCCTTAATTACATTTTTGGGGGGAGGTGGTTGCCTGTTTTGCATGTTATTTTGCCATTAATACATGTCACATATCAGTTTGCAAACAATGTCAAATATATATGATGTCTTCACTATTATTCTACTAAGTAGAAAATAGTAAAAATAAAGAAAAACCCTTGACTGGTACTGTATATATACAGTTGAAGTCGGAAGTTTACATACACCTTAGCCAAATACATTGAAACTCAGTTTTTCACAATTCCTGACATTTAATCCTAGTAAAAAGTCTCTGTCTTAGGTCAGTTAGGATCACCACTTTATTTTAAGAATGTGAAATGTCAGAATAATAGTAGAGAGAATGTTTTATTTCAGCTTTTATTTCTTTCATCACATTCCCAGTGGGTCAGAAGTTCACATACACTCAATTGGTATTTGGTAGCATTGCCTTTAAAATGTTTAACTTGGGTCAAACGTTTCGGGTAGCCGTCCACAAGCTTCCCACAATAAGTTGGGTGAATTTTTACCCATTCCTCCTGACAGAGCTGGTGTAACTGAGTCAGGTCTGTAGGCCTCTTTGCTCACACACGCTTTTTCAGTTCTGCCCACAAATTTTCTATGGGATTGAGGTCAGGGCTTTGTGATGGCCACTCCAATACTTTGACTTTGTTGTCCTTAAGCTATTTTGCCACAACTTTGGAAGCATGCTTGGGGTCATTGTACATTTGGAAGAACCATTTGCGACCAAGCTTTACCTTCCTGACTGATGTCTTGAGATGTTGCTTCAATATATCCACATAATTTTCCTACCTCATGATGCCATCTATTTTGTGAAGTGCACCAGTCCCTCCTGCAGCAAAGCACCCCTACAACATGATGCTGCCACCCCCGTGCTTCACGGTTGGGATGGTGTTCTTCGGCTTGCAAGCATCCCCCTTTTTCCTCCTAACATAACGATGGTCATTATGGCCAAACAGTTCTGTTTTTGTTTCCTCAGACCAGAGGACATTTCTCCAAAAAGTCAGATCTTTGTCCCATGTGCAGTTGCTTTTTTATGGCGGTTTTGGAGCAGTGGCTTCTTCCTTGCTGAGCGGCCTTTCAGGTTATGCCGATATAGGACTCGTTTTACTGTGGATATAGATAATTTTGTACCTGTTTCCTCCAGCATCTTCACAAGGTCCTTTGCTGTTGTTCTGGGATTGATTTGCACTTTTCGCACCAAAGTACGTTCATCTCTAGGAGACAGAATGTGTCTCCTTCCTGACCGGTATGACGGCTGCGTGGTCCCATGGTGTTTATACTTGCGTACTATTGTTTTTACAGATGAACGTGGTACCTTCAGGCATTTGGAAATTGCTCCCAAGGATGAACCAGACTTGTGGAGGTCTACAATTATTTTTTTGTGGTCTTGGCTGATATCTTTTGATTTTCCCATTATGTCAAGCAAAGAGGCACTGATTTTGAAGACAGGCCTTGAAATACATCCACAGGTACACCTCCAATTGACTTAAATGATGTCAATTATCCTATCAGAAGCTTCTAAAGCCATGACATCATTTTCTGGAATTTTCCAAGCTGTTTAAAGGCACAGTCAACTTAGTGTATGTAAACTTCTGACCCACTGGAATTGTGATACAGTAAATTATAAGTGAAATAATCTGTCTGTAAACAATTGTTGGAAAAATGACTTTTGTCATGCACAAAGTAGATGTCCTAACCGACTTTCCAAAACTATAGTTTGTTAACAAGAAATTTGTGGAGTGTTTGAAAAACGAGTTTTAATGACTCCAACCTAAGCGTATGTACTGTATATAATTGAGTCAATAAAGCCCCCATACAAACATGGTCTCTTTTTTGCTTTCTTGAATAAAGCAGCTCCAAAATGCTGGTGTTTCAACCTAGCTCATTTCTTTCTGTAGTGGTGGTGCAGCCAGCGGAATATACGGAGCGTAGGGGTTGGTAATGTTCTCTAGTTGTGCCGTGATTGTCTCAGTGTTCTGCCACTCATGGGGACACTACGTCACTGCCAAACCTAAGGGTAGAGCAAAAAAATTCAAGCCCCTTAGAGTTACATTAGAAGTGCCCATCCAAGAAGGTTCAAGGTCATTAACCACGGATAAAACAACGTCAAGTCACATTATATCTACAGTAGCTTGATTGGACTGATCATCATATTTTCAAAATCTTAGTTAGCAGTCATCATCGTGAATCAAGTCGACAATCTACTGGCAAATCCTTTTTAATACTTGTCATATGAAGATAAATAATGAAGAGAAATTATAGATAAAATGTATCGGTGCTCATCAGCCAATGGACATGAACATTACACAACAAGTTGGAAATCGCAAATTCAACAATGAGTGGTTTTGAAGGAATCATTAAATAACTGCAAGCATTGCAAAGCAATCACTAGCCTGCTATTCAGTGGAGTGGGTGTGTGGTCCCAATTCTTGGTTTAATTCTTGGTTTAAGGTTCTATTTTCTAAGTTTAAAATTCTAAACATTCAACATTGGCCATGCAGTCAATCCAGCACGATTCCGGCCGCGCTCAAAACAACAACTCCAAACTGTGAAATCTGACTTCAGTGAGTTCAAGACAACTGGGAACTCAGGAAAAAAACAGCTCGGACTGGGAAAATACGTTTTGAACGGTCATCCAACTCGGAATTGTAAGTCGGGAACTCGGGCCTCTTTCTAGAGCAACGATTTGAAGATCACTGACGTCATCATGATTCAACCTTGTTTTTTTCCGAGTTGTCAGTTGTCTTGGAAGCAGCATAAATCCAGAGAATGCCAGACTTTGATGACAAAGTTTGATGCCACGAAGGACCGCGGCGCCACCTTCCTGTTCAAGTGGGCACAGCACAACAAGGTGAGTCCAAAAATGTCTTGTATGTTGCTGCAAAAAATATGTAATATGCCAGGGAGATATGTATACTGCAGCTAAGAAAGTAATAATAAGTATATGTTGTATAGTAAGCTGTTAGTAGCCCATGTGCCACCTCCCGGGTGGCGCAGTGGTCTAGGGCACTGCATCGCAGTGCTAGCTGCGCCACCAGAGTCTCTGGGTTCACGCCCAGGCTCTGTCGCAGCCGGCCGCAACCGGGAGGTCCGTGGGGCGACGCACAATTGGCATAGTGTCGTCCGGGTTAGGGAGGGTTTGGCCGGTAGGGATATCCTTGTCTCAGTATGTAAAAAAAATGTAATAAAATGTATGCACTCTACTGTAAGTCTCTCTGGATAAGAGCGTCTGCTAAATGACAAAAAAAAAAAAATGTGCCTCACCCTAATAATTTGGTATATTTTCCGCTCTTCATTTCGCCTACTGTTCTGACTTGGTGGTGCACATGTAGTCTATAACCTGTTTTAGAGAAATGGAATCATCGAATATTGTCAGTAGAATTGTCAGTAGAAACCGCATTTGTTTGGGAGGCCAGATTGGAACAATATTGAATGCATTAAAATAAATTACCATAACCAAAGTAACAAACATTGTAGATTAGAAATTCTAGGAATTAATGGTAAATGTACTACTGGTGATATATGTAATGGGGAATTGATATACACCAACAATCAAACGCAAACAATTCACACAATGAAGTCATTAAACAATGACTGTGCACAAATTGGCGGGAGAGAGCGCATTCTGGAGAGAGAGGTGCATTGTGCATTTGGGCGCGTAGTCAATCCGACTTCTGCATTGGCCATGCAGCATTTACGGTGATATGGCCTCAACAGAAGTCAGGGCAAGAATGGCCTCAGCAGAAGTCAGGACATTCATACATCGTGCGCTTCGAGGAGCAGTGCAAAGCTGTTGTCAAGGAAGTGAGTTTGTGTTTATACAGGATGTACCGCCCCCGCTTACCGTCAACCAATCATGTCAATGCGGTTTGTGGACTTCAGGAAACAGCAGGGGGAGCACCCCACTATCCACATTGACAGGACAGTAGTGGAGAAGGTAGAAAGTTTTAAGTTCCTCGGCATACACATCACGGACAAACTGAAATGGTCCACCCACACAGACAGCGTGGTGAATAAGGCTCAACAGCGCTTTTGGCTTGTCACCAAAAACACTCACAAACTTTTACAGATGCACAATCGAGAGCATCCTGCCGGGCTGTATCACCGCCTGGTGCGGCAACTGCTCTGCCCACAACCGTAAGGCTCTCCAGAGGGTAGTGAGGTCTGCACAACGCATCACCGGGGGCAAACTACCTGCCATCCAGGACATCTACACCCCCAGATGTGGTGGAAGGCCATAAAGATCATCAAGGACAACAACCACCCGAGCCACTGCCTGTTCACCCCGTTATCATCCAGAAGGCGAGGTCAGTACAGGTGCATCAAAGCTGGGACTGAGAGACTGAAAAACAGCTTCCATCTCAAGGCCATCAGACTGTTAAACAGCCATCACTAACATTGAGTGGCTGCTGCCAACATACTGACTCAAATCTCTAGCCACTTAATAATTAAAAATTGGATGTAATAAATGTGTATAAGGTAATTGTTGTGAAATTGTTAGATTACTTGTTAGATATTACTGTATGGTCGGAACAATAAGCACAAGCATTTCGCTACACTCGCATTAACATCTGCTAACCATGTGTATGTGACCAATAAAATTTGATTTGATTTGGTAGCCATGCTGGTTAATTGCTGGTGACAGTGTCACCAGCAATGCACCCCCACACCATCCTGATTCACGCAGTCTCGTCTGAACAGTTGATGTTGAGATGTGTCTGTTAATTGAACACTATGAAGTATTTATTTGGGCTGCCATCTGAGGTGCAGTTAACTCTAATTAACTTATTCTCTGCAGCAGAGCTAACTCTTGGTCTTCCTTTCCTGTGGCGGTCCTCATGAGAGCCAGTTTCATCATAGTGCTTGATAGTTTTTGCGACTGCACTTGAAATGTTCCGTATTGACTGACCTTCATGTCTTAAAGTAATGATGGACTGTCGTTTCTCTTAGTTTATTTGAGCTGTTCTTATCAAAATATGGACGTGGTATTTTACCAAATAGGGCTATCTTCTGTATACCACCCCTACCTTGTCACAACACAACTGATTGGCTCAAACGCATTAAAAAGGAAATCAATTCCAAAAATTTACTTTTAACAAGGCACACCTGTTAATTGAAATGCATTCCAGGTGACTACGTCATGAATCTGGTTGAGAGAATGCCAAGAGTGTGCAAAGCTGTGTCGTGACGTTGTTATCGTTAATGTGATGCCATGCTATTTATCAAATAATTAACTATGTTTATAATTACGTGATGAAATTAATCATGTAACAATTAACTCAGTAAAATGGGGCACTACGGGAAAAGTTTGTTCAATGAGTTACTGTTTCCCGATTTAACTCAAAGAATATCAGAATTTATCGATTCCATAGTGGTCACTAATTAATTAAGTAATTTCCTCATCAGTCTCATTCTGAACATTGCATAATTTGTAAATCTGCACAAACCCGGGTCTCACTAATCATTCCGTACCACACAAATGTAGTTGATTTTTTATTTACTAACAAGCTAAATGATAACATAAGATACACATACACAAACAGTCTAGGTTATTGGTTAGAACTTAATACAATGGCAACAGGTCCCTAGCGAACCAACACAATATAACACTTGTTACACAAGATGGCGATTTAAAGAAAGAGAGAGAAAAGCAAGAGAGAAAAGCAACACTTGGATGCATTTGTAAACTGTGCTTAGTTTAGCCCTAACACCTTGCCCCGAACTGCCGCTCTTATGGGTCAGAATTGTTATTACGTGTTATTGATTATTTACGTGTTGAAGGTCTCCGTTGGGTATCTCCGAAGGTCTGGTCTTTCGTTTTCAGGTGTAAGTCTCACATTGTGACAAGGACACAATGTCCTTTCTCTTAGTTGGCTGTTCCCTTGCATTCGTTCTGTGAGAGTGGGCTTCTGAGGAGGCTAATCAGCTGTGTCGATACTCCCAGCGTGGGTAGGAGGGCTGTGTAGACAACCGGTGACTTGAAAAGAGAAACCAGGTGCTCCTGCTTGAATTCACCTTCCTAGACTATCACGATCGTCTTTACGTGGAAGAGAGGACCAAGGCGCAGCGTGATACGAATACATCTTCCTTTTTATTGACGAAGATGAACACAAAACGAAACACTTTTACAAACTAACAAAAACAACAAACGACCGTGAAGCTACAAAACGAAAGTGCAGACACAAGCTACTAACGTTTAGACATAGACAATACCCACAACCTACCTAATGCCTATGGCTGCCTAAATATGGCTCCCAATCAGAGACAACTAATGACAGCTGTCTCTAATTGAGAACCACTCCAGGCAACCATAGACATACATAAACACCTACACTGAACACAACCCCATGAAATCTAAAAAAAAAAAAAAAAATACAATACAAACACCCTATACGAGACAAAAACACACAAACTTCCCCCATGTCACACCCTGACCTAAAATAATAAAGAAAACAAAGATAACTAAGGCCAGGGCGTGACATAGACACTGTAACCGTAGCATTGACTGTTACGAGGTTCCTTTGTCTTCCTCAACCTTGTGTTGCTTTTTGGGATCGTGACTAATCGTGGACCCTGGCTGCAGCGCGTGGTCCTCTACTCTGATATGTAAATTCTTAACTCACATGTTTTCTACCCTAGGGTAGAAAGGGGCATTTCCGTCTTTTTGACATGCTTTCTGGGTTCCCTGGGGCGTAGCTAGTTACGAGGCAAAGTATCACAATTTATTATGATCTTGCTAGACAACTAAAATCAGCCTCTTCCGTCACAAAAATATTCTCTTTGATCTGGATATTTTCTACACAACGCACAGGATGTAAACATCATACACACATTATGAAAAATCTTTAAGTTATAAAGTTTCCGTTATAACGTCCTCATTTAACTTTTAATGACATCACAAAATCGACATTCATTTTCATATTCCATCTATCATTGTTACCACCATTTTGGCTGATGAAATATAATGTCCCAAAGTCCACTTATGGCACGTTACAGTTCTGAGGTAGACTCAGAGACACGCAGACATTCCAATCCCCAACACTAAAGGAAAAAGGGTTATTCTGCTGCCTTAGAATTTACGATGGGCGTGAAGTGTCATAACCCCCCCCCCCATCAATCCCTCTATACCATTCCCCCTCTGCGGGAGGGAGAGATATCTCCGTAGAACTGTGATCCACTGTAACCTGATCCCCACAGGCCATTAATGACAGCTGTCATCAAGGCAAAGCGTGGCTACTTTGAAGAATCTCAAATATAAAATATATTTTGATTTGTTTAACACTTTTTTGGTTACTACATGATTCCATGTGTGTTATTCCATAGTTTTGATGTCTTCACTATTATTCTACAATGTAGAAAATAGTACAAAAAAATAAGAAAAACCCTTGAATGAGTAGGTGTGTCCAAACTTTTGACTGGTACTGTACATCCACCGTAACAAGAAATAGATGAAAATGTTGGTCAAATCAACTAGTTGTATTTTTATAGTCTGCTAAAACAGTTGTTTTATACATCAATGGTTATGAGTTCTAATCCCACATGGGGCAGATATCCCTTTCAAATACTTTATTTACAATATTCATCCACATATCCTGCAGCTATGTTCATCCCATGCCCACACACTTCTAATTCTGAAAAGTGAATTCATACCTGTGAGATGGGTCGCCCTGGTAGTAGTTGTAGGTTTTTATACAGTACCCAAGACCAATCTGTGAGTTAATTTGACCATTGGAGAAAGAGCTACTGCGTAAATACTGCGATGTGGATTGGATTGAATTGATCATCTAATCTTCACCTAGCTACCTAGCTAACGTTAGCCACAACAAATTGGAATTTGTAACATTTCATATGTTTTTCAAATTCGTAACATATTGTATGTTTTGCAAATTCGTAACATAGACGATACCAACATGTTTCAAGCAGACCACCATAGTCCTTGTGCCCAAGAACACTAAGGTAACCTGCCTAAATGACTACCGACCCGTAGCACTCACGTCTGTAGCCATGAAATGCTTTGGAAGGCTGGTCATGGCTCACATCAACACCATTATCCCAGAAACCCTAGACCAACTCCAATTTGCATACCGCACCAACAGATCCACAGATTAAGCAATCTCTATTGCACTCCACACTGCCCTTTCCCACCTGCACAAAAGGAACACCTGTATGAGTATGCATTGACTACAGCTCAGGGTTCAACACCATAGTGCCCTCAAAGCTCATCACTAAGCTAAGGACCCTGGCACTAAACACCTCCCTCTGCAACTGGATCCTAGACTTCCTGACAGGCCGCCCCCAGGTGGTTAAGGGTAGGTAACAACACATCCGCCACGCTGATCCTCAACACGGGGGCCCCTCAGGAGTGCGTGCTCAGTCCCGTCCTGTACTCCCCGTTCCCTCATGACTGCACGGCCAGGCACAAATCCAATACCATCATTAAGTTCGCTGATGACACAACAGTGGTAGGCCTGATCACAGACAACGATGAGACAGCCTATAGGGAGGTCAGAGATCTGACCGCGTGGTGCCAGAACAACAACCTCTCCCTCAATGTGATCAAGACAAAGGAGATGATTGTGGACTACAGGAAAAGGAGGACCGAGCACGCCCCCATTCTCATCGATGGGGCTATAGTGGAGCACGTTGAGAGCTTCAAGTTCCTTGGCGGCCACATTACCAACAAATTAACATGGTCCAAGTACACCAAGACAGTCGTGAAGAGGGCACGACACAAACTATTCCCCCTCAGTAAACCCATGGAATATGGTGTTAGGTAATTGCGTAGCTACTGTTACGATAATATTTATATAAATTGCAGTCGTCACAGTCTGCGTTTCTGTCATAGACGCTGTCCGTGGTGCTGAAAGAGCTGTTGTTGTGGTGAGAGGAGTAGGAGTTGTCAATGCCGCTGAAATAGCTGTTGGCACTTGGGGTGTTGTTCACAGCACTAAACCACATCTGTCAACAGAATTTGGTCAGATGGATGGTATGCTTGGTCAATGATGTCACCTCTGTATATACTGTGTTGATGACGATGACAAGGTAACCAAGATGGGTGATGCAGGCTTTGCTTTGAGACAAGGGCTGACTTACTTCATCTTTACAAATAATAATTTTGCTAGTAGCCTACCCACAGTTTACTGGTGCACTGTAACGAGGTTATCGTGAATTTGACAGTAGCTTACAGGCAGCAAGTAAAAATCTGTATTTCATATTACAGTACACCTACTGTAATGTAAATATGGTGTAATGACACACAGTACAATACCAGAAAATTGACTGTATTATTCTATAAAAAAGTAAATACTACCGTAACCGGGATGAATGGATGAAATTCATTGCAGGGTTTGTATTTCAGAGTATTATACTGTAATTACAATGGATTGGTGCAAGCAGGTTGGCTTCTAGGTAAATGTTTACACATTACAGCATATTAATGAAAATGTGTTCTTTTATATCACTTGCACTTCTAATGGCCTAACAAAGGCATCCAAACTAGCAGCGACTACAGGGCAAAACAGACCAAAAGGACATGGAAAAATGCTCAACCATTTATGGTTCAAGACTTCCTGCCACTCCAATCTGTCCCCTATACATGTTAAATTGATGGGGCACTATAACACCATAGGAGTTCAATTGGTATGGCATTCTCCCTCACGGGTGCAACAAATATTGCTTCTTACAAGGCAGTCCTCAAAATACTGTATGTTAAGAAACTAACTGATTCAACTGAAGCGTGGTCGTCACTAGTTACCACAACCACAAAGTCATAAACCCCGCCTATTTCTACAATTTCTCTTCTTAAAATCTGATTTTAAACCTAACCTTAACCCTAACCACACTGCTAACATTATCCCTTACACAAATCTTAAATTAAGAGGAAAAAGCAAAACATTTTGGGGGGAATTTTTACGATATAGCCAATTTTGACTTTGTCGTTGTATTAACTAGTAGAAACATTTTCACCACTAGTGGGTGTGTGATAAAGGAGTACAGCACGAGGGGCATGCAAGAAACCGCGCTCTACGAGCCGGGCACGTTTTCTGCTCTCTGAATCAACAACGCTGTAGCTGCGCTCTCAATCACACACTACAAAGCTTTCAATAGTTACCAAGATATTTTTCAGATTGAACGTAATTGAGTAGTAGTCTATGAAATTACAAAACTGGTTTATTTTTTAACAACTCAGGGTAAAGGGGGAGTTTTCTGATTTGCCGTGGTTCCGCTTTACCTCCGTGTTTTCAACAAGCTTTTATTTCCTTCATATCCGAGCGCCCATCAGTGTAATGATCTGGCTTTTTTCTCGTGTCGTTTCCACTTCAGCATGGGAACTGCAGTGTCCAAAAGGAAGACTTTAAGGAACGATGCAATATCTTCTGTGACCGCAAAAGTTAGGTGAGTGCCTGGCCGGGGGCTCCTCCGTAGCTGGCAGGTATAACGTTAGTGATCAGATGCAGGGTGTAACCAGGTGCATGTTGCGGTGCTGATAACGGTTGGAATAACCGTGTTGGTGAATAGCGACTCTGCTTTATTGTTCAAGCAGTAATTCCAAACGAACTAAAACCTTTATAGACCTATATTACAATGATATATCAATGATAGCCTATCAAATGTGTTTCACTGTTTGCTGTTGTGGGGTTGAGTGATCAAATATCTGATCGCAAAAGTATTTGTAATTATTTATTTAATTTCATGGATACATCTCCTTTCATATCAGCCCATAATTTATATTCCTCGAATGCATTTTATTTTTATTGGGCTAGCTACAATGATAATGCATTTTTTTTCAAGTCATTGGACAGCCATGTGAATATGTAACAGATATGCTTTGAGCAATACGAGTTAGTAAGACCACTGAGACATTTATTTGTAGGCTATACTACTTATTCGGTCGATTTTGCAACTATGTTAAAGAAAAAAAGTGTTTTCTTTTACACATATAAGTTGACACTAAAATAAGCTTAAACGTTTTGTTCATTTTTCAAATATGTTTTTTGAGTCATTTTCAAAAGTATTTTATTCCTGTATTCCACTGTTTCGCACTGAGAAGGCAATTGTCCCACACCCTGACGTTTGATCTTCTGCTATGTATTTCAACATGAAAATTATGATCATTTGTAAATATTTAATGCACCTGGTTAGAAAAGGAGTCAAATAAATGAAAGCTATATAGATTTGTTATGTGTCATAAGTCCTAAATATATATATTATTTTCTACAAAATACAGTTGTCCCACAATTTTATGTCATTACCGTTACTCTGAACAAAACGATACATTATAGTGCTTTTATCATAAGTCACACATGAACTGGGAACTGACCGTGGAGAACAAGGATATGCCATGGAGCGTGTATTATATTATGTCTCCATCTTCAAGAAAAGTCACTTTGAATATGTCAAGATCAGAGAATATTCTGAGTCATTACAGCAAAGGCTCTAACTCATCTAGGTTATCCTCTATTTGAAAGAAAATGTTTCATTATGTTGTGGTTGGAATTGATCAAACGATAGCTGATCATATTAACCAAGTAAAACTCATGGCCTGGCGGGTAAATCCATAAATGTTGCAAATTGTCATTACCAGCACTGTCATTACCACCACAAAATGTGTCGGTAATGACGATTTCCAGATTATTACCATTACAAAGTAGCGACTATTTGTATACCTTTAGTATAAAATGGGTATACCCCTGCTCAATAGTGCTTAGTAAATGATATTTTACTGTCTTTGTAGCAATCAATGATATTTTACTGTCTTTGTAGCAATCAATGATATTTTAGATACCGATTTCCATTCACTTATTTTAAACAACTAATGCAATGTATTACTGCCACAGAGTCATTACCACCTTAATGTACACATATTCCTTAAGAAAAAATACATGTAAACATTAAATATCACACATCTGTCTACATCAAGTAGAAATATGTTCCCAATATAACTAATGTAAAAATGATATAATAATTTGAACAAGAAATGACATTGTTGACGGTAGCCTCCGTGCAGGTATACAAGCACAGCCAGCAAAAGCCCATATTTATGGATTAAGGTATTAAAATAATTATTTATAAATGTGGTGGTACCAAATCCTATAGTCAGATAAACCAAATAATCCAAAAACCCATGATGTTTTTCAATCAGTTTTAAATTAAAATGGAATGTTTTATAATGCAATGGTAATGACATGTGCAGAGGGAAACAGAGGAAAATTGAGTAAAGTCCATGTATTGTCAAATAAAATAGTCACGGGCATTACCAGTTTATGGTTCCTGACAAAACATTTTTTTTTACATGTTACATATGGCCATAATTGCAAAATCACCCATTTATCTACTGTAGGCTATTGTGTTGTAACTCAAGCAGTACCCTTTGTACTAATCAAGCTTCTTAATGCCCAGTAGCCATGATGGGGTAATGACATTTAACATATGTTGATAAGTTATTTACACTCCTAGAAAAAAGGTTTACAAAAGGGTTATTTGCGCAGGGATAGGCTTCTACCAATAACCGTTTTGATCTGAAGAACCCATTTTGGAAGTCAATGGTTCTTTGTAAGGCAAAGGGTTCTACCTAGAACATTTGATATCCTAAGAACTGTTTTTGGAAGAAAGGGTTATTTGATGATTCTTTTGGCAGGCAAGAAGGATTCTACATAGAAGCATTTATCATATTTCCCAGCATGCTCTACTGCAGGGTGATTTTCAGAATTGTTTTTAATATCTGTGTTTTTGCATGTACCTTCATTGATTCATTTTATGCTACACAAAGATAAATAGCATATCTTTTTTCAAAACGAATCCAATTTGTTATTAGTATAGATGATTGAGGTAGTCTCAGTATTCAGTCTTCTCTACCCTGGCAGTCATTCTGAATGCAGGTTGCAGGTGATTCAAAATTCCACTTGTTGGATATCCTATCTCTGTCTGGATTCCAATAGTAATTTCACATCCCTTTGCAAGCCAGCATAATGTGATTTGCAGGCCTGATGTGGCCTCTAAACCAGGAGTTTCCTAACACCACTGTATTATGGGTATAACTTGGCCCTCGAAGAAAGGCATTATGATATATGTAATGTATTGTCAGAAATCATTTTAAATTAAAGGCTAATAAGGCTGGTGGAACCATTCATAGAGGGTTCTAGGAAGAACCCTCCAAAGATAAAAGGGTTCTCTGTAGAACCCTTCATATCATATAGGGTTCTAGGCCGAACCCTTCATAAAGGGTTCTAGGTACAACCATATACAGGGGGTTCTATGAAGAACCATACATAAAGGGTTCTAGGGTGCTAGGTAGAAGCAAAGGCTTCTAGCTAGCACCAAAAAGGGTTCACCTATGGGAACAAACTGAAGAACCCTATATGTGTGAGTGTGTGATCTGATATGAAAAGGCATATGAAATGCTACCAATCAACTGCACACAAAAATGAATCCTAAACCCTTGATTTCCAAATGGCATGTAGCATATAGGCAACAACACATTTCTAAAACGTTTCCATAATTTTTAAGCTTTCCAACCAACAGTCTCTGGCATCTATGGTGTACCAGAAAATGTATTTTATACGCTCTCTTTCTTTATCTCTCTCTCTCTCTACCTCTTTCTTTCTTTCTACCTCTCCCTCTCTCACTCAACCTCTACCCCTCTCTACCCCTGTATCTACCTCTCTCTCTCTTTCGACCTCTCTCTCTCTCTACCTCTCTATACCTCTCTTTCTCTCTACCACTCTCTTTCTACCTCTCTCTACCTCTCTACCACTCTCTCGCTCTACCTCTCTCTTTCCACCTCTCTCTCTCACATACCCGCACACAATCTCTTTCTGTCTCACACACTCTCTCATTCTCCTCTCATTCTCTGTTTCTCATCTTAGTCTTTCTGTCTCTCTAACACACACCGTCAATCAAACTGATCACATTATCAAAGACACATATTATTGGACTGAGGCCCAAGAGCTGTGTTTTCCACTTTTTCTATGACAGATTTCGAGACATGTTCCAGACTCTTCAGAAAGCAATCACCCTTAACTTTAGTGTTCACTTTAAACACTATGATGGTATAATTCCCATGAGTTATGGACTTTTTTTTAACCATCTAGTAGATAGACTATAAAATCCATCAATGTAATGGTGGTGTGGTTTTACATCACTTCTGCCTCAGAATCACAATCGCTGGCTGATTGGTCTCCAACACCAGCGGCTAAACATTGAAGGTCACTTTTCCCATGTAGCTAACATGGACACCCTTGTTCTGACAATTACCCCGTGTTACCCAGGACATATCTTACGACATATCTTATTTACTGCTAGAATAAAGGTAAAATGGGTAACAAGGTAAGGACACAGACAGGATATCGTCTACTTCTTTATTCTGGTATGTTCTATTATTCATCTTGCAATGCTGGACTGGACGGTTGCTGGACACAAGACTGAGAGTGGTTTCAGCCAAGAGGTATATTTATGCCCTCAAGGTAAATGGACTGATGTGTACCTGACAATGCACTGGAACAAAATATTGATGTATTTGGCCTGGTAACATTAGAATAAGTGTATACTTGGCTACAATGGGTATTTTAGTAGAATTAGGAGGACAATTATTGCAGGCGGATTGAAGTTCGCTTTCTCTGGCTATGCAAGTCAATAGAACTCCGGAAGTGTTGACGAAACTGTTTCATCTGTTGTACAATGTCATGTCATGGCTCTACTCATCATACCAGGCAGAATGTATTGTGTGGCCACTTGCAGAGCAGTGCTTAAGGTATTGCTGAACACAGCAGAGAGAGCACAGTGGAGGTTAGCTCCATTACAGTCACGATTAGCCCTTTCTGGTTATTACTGCGCATCTTGGCTTCTGTCCTAATTATTCTACATCCACATTACAGGCCTGAGACGCATCTGGTGCCATGGCATTGATATGAGGAATAGCTGGTTCAGCAGCCTCTTGGTGTATTCCATTAGGATATTGTACATTGGCGTTGGGGTGGGTGCGTCCAAACTGGCACCTTATTCCCTATATAGTCAACTACTTTTGACCAGAGCCCTTTAGTCAAAAGTAGCACACTGTGTAGGGACTAGGGTGCCAGTTCGGACGCAATCGTTGTATTACACAGTCACACGCTGCCCTAGTGCTGAACCTACAGCCACTTCTGACAGAGAGGTAATTGTCTGCCTGACACCTAGTATTTATTGTCTGAATCTCAGGCCATCTCAGTACTAATGTATCTTAATTAAGCCGCCAGCCTTTTCACCCAACTTGTGTTCAATTTTCTCTCTGTGCTCTCAGGCAGTCAGAGGGACACAGAGCGATATCCAGAGAGGACAAATACTTTAGATTAGGGCTCCCAGATGATAATAGAGTGGGCGCTCTCTCTCTCTCACTCCCTATCACCCCCCTCTCTGTATGGCAGGGATTACAGTGCAGAGAGGATGTATCTGTGGTATCTAGCTGCTGTAATTACTTTGATTACAGCCTGTAGAGGGAGCCTGGACTGGAATGACACAGGGAGACAGTGATACTGTACAGTGGAGGCTGCCTGGCCCGCATTGATCTGAGTAATTACGCCCGAGTTACTGTTGCGCCAACGGCAGACGGAACAGCAGAATGGAACGCAGGACACAGCGGGTCAGAAACTAACACTGCACACTCAGCGGCTGGGCCGGCTACGGTGCTCGCGCTCAGCATAACTCATCGTGTTATGCAAAGTAGGGCTGAGGGTTGCGTTCCAAATGGCACCCTGTTCCCAATAGAGGCCCTGGTCAAACCTAGTGCACTATGTAGGGAACACGGTGCCGTAGGCTGAGACTGTCTGCGTGTGGTCAAAATACTGATTAAGCTTACTTGGCATTAACTACCCAGTGATTTCCTACATCTGGTGTTGTTGTTGTTGTTGTTTAATCCAATTACGAAGCAATCATTCTTACGGACTCTGATAAACATCAATTTAATCACCTAAGAACCACAGTGTAGAGAGTGAAACGGAGAAAGCGGCCAGCAGGTACTTTGAAGGCCTGCCAAATTAGAGATTTCCATTTGACTCCCCGAGAGAGAGAGCGAGAGAGAGAGAGAGAGAAAGAGAGAGAGCAATTGAGGACAAGAAACTAAGACGCTAAGTGGCCAACTTGATATTTGTTGTGTCATCTTGTCATTTCACTCAATTGGATGTATTTGTATTGGAGAGAGAACAGAGTCGAGAAGAGAAGGCGAGAGAGAGAGGGACTGAGGGAGATAGAGAGGAAGACTCTAGGGAAAGGCGAGAGAGAGAGAGAGGGTGGGATGGAGGGAGAGAGGGAAGGTGAGAAAGATGGGGAGAGAGAGATACATAGGGTGTCTCATAAAGAGGTCATCCCCTCAGTTAGGAGATCTGTGATGAGATTCAGTGGCTGAGCAGGAACACTCTGTGCCCCTCTTTCCCAAATGACTCTAACACATTATAAAAGAGCCCGGTTTGGTGTCAATGAGACACCCAGTAGCTGGGCTACACTCATGATTTCACTAAGACACCCAGGGCCAGAACACTGAAGGCTGGCTTTTTGACCCAAATGGTAGAAAGAGGCTTAAGACAGTTACTTCAGGCACTACCTCATTGAGCTGCACTTTTCTTTCTTCATGTCTAAGGGCCAGGATTCCTTCCTGATTACCTGATGAGGAACAACTCTGGGCTTATAACTAGGGCCTGTAGTTTTTCCTGGTCAGGTTACCCTACTCATGTCCTCTATTAAGGCCCCTAATGCATTTTGTCGTCACAGCCCTCTGCATACACATCAGTATAATGTATTTACATTGCACCACACTGTATGTACAGTGGGGAGAACAAGTATTTGATACACTGCCGATTTTGCAGGTTTTCCTACTTACAAAGCATGTAGAGGTCTGTAATTTTTATCATAGGTACACTTCAACTGTGAGAGACGGAATCTAAAACAAAAATCCAGAAAATCACATTGTATGATTTTTAAGTAATTCATTTGCATTTTATTGCATGACATAAGTATTTGATCACCTACCAACCAGTAAGAATTCCGGCTCTCACAGACCTGTTAGTTTTTCTTTAAGAAGCCCTCCTGTTCTCGACTCATTACCTGTATTAACTGCACCTGTTTGAACTCGTTACCTGTATAAAAGACACCTGTCCATACACTCAATCAAACAGACTCCAACCTCTCCACAATGGCCAAGACCAGAGAGCTGTGTAAGGACATCAGGGATAAAATTGTAGACCTGCACAAGGCTGGGATGGGCTACAGGACAATAGGCAAGCAGCTTGGTGAGAAGGCAACAACTGTTGGCGCAATTATTAGAAAATGGAAGAAGTTCAAGATGACGGTCAATCACCCTCGGTCTGGGGCTCCATGCAAGATCTCACCTCGTGGGGCATCAATGATCATGAGGAAGGTGAGGGATCAGCCCAGAACTACACGGCAGGACCTGGTCAATGACCTGAAGAGAGCCGGGACCACAGTCTCAAAGAAAACCATTAGTAACACACTACGCCGTCATGGATTAAAATCCTGCAGCGCACGCAAGGTCCCCCTGCTCAAGCCAGCGCATGTCCAAGCCTGTCTAAAGTTTGCCAATGACCATCTGGATGATCCAGAGGAGGAATGGGAGAAGGTCATGTGGTCTGACGAGACAAAAATAGAGCTTTTTGGTCTAAACTCCACTCGCCGTGTTTGGAGGAAGAAGAAGGATGAGTACAACCCCAAGAACACCATCCCAACCGTGAAGCATGGAGGTGGAAACATCATTCTTTGGGGATGCTTTTCTGCAAAGGGGACAGGATGACTGCACCGTATTGAGGGGAGGATGGATGGGGCCATGTATCGTGAGTTCTTGGCCAACAACCTCCTTCCCTCAGTAAGAGCATTGAAGATGGGTCGTGGCTGTGTCTTCCAGCATGACAACGACCCGAAACACACAGCCAGGGCAACTAAGGAGTGGCTCCGTAAGAAGCATCTCAAGGTCCTGGAGTGGCCTAGCCAGTCTCCAGACCTGAACCCAATAGAAAATCTTTGGAGGGAGCTGAAAGTCCGTATTGCCCAGTGACAGCCCCGAAACCTGAAGGATCTGGAGAAGGTCTGTATGGAGGAGTGGGCCAAAATCCCTGCTGCAGTGTGTACAAACCTGGCCAAGAACTACAGGAAACGTATGATCTCTGTAATTGCAAACAAAGGTTTCTGTACCAAATATTAAGTTTGGCTTTTCTGATGTATCAAATACTGATGTCATGCAATAAAATGCAAATTAATTACTTAAAAATCATACAATGTGATTTTCTGGATTTGTTTTAGATTCCGTCTCTCACAGTTGAAGTGTACCTATGATAAAACATTACAGACCTCTACATGCTTTGTAAGTAGGAAAACCTGCAAAATCGGCAGTTTATCAAATACTTGTTCTCCCCACTGTATATGTCCCCAGGCACAGCAGCGTGATGTATAGGCTTGTAACGTTCGTTCTTCTCCTCGTCTGAGGAGGAGCATGGATCGGACCAATATGCAGCGTAGGTTGAATTCATAATGATTTATTTAAAGACGAACACGAAGCACACTTGAACAACAACAAAATAACAAACGACGTAAACAGACCTGAACATGAGAACTTACAGACAACGAAGAACGCACGAACAGGAACAAACTAACAAACGAAACAGTCCCGTGTGGTAACAACACACACAATCACCCACAAACAAACAGTGAGAACAGCCTACCTTCATATGGTTCTCAATCAGAGGAAACGTAAAACACCTGCCCCTGATTGAGAACCATATCAGGCTAATTGAAAAGAACCCAACATAGAAACACATAACATAGAATGCCCACCCAGCTCACGTCCTGACCATACTAAACAAAGACAAAATAAAGGAAATAAGGTCAGGAACGTGACAAGGCTTGGCTACACTATTCCTGCCTGACCACACCACTGTATACATGAGGGTGTTTACTTCCCTATACATTGCAGCACCACAGACAAAAGCAAAGGCATTTGCTCTGCTTTCACAGAACATGCAATTTGGTTTTACATCACTTTTCTTAAATAATCTTCTCCACTTTCTTACTTCAATAAGCATGATTGCAATCCAAGGTGAGCTAGGAACAGGGATATATCAGTTGGTGTTATATTGGACCTTTGTAGTGTCACAAGGAGATTGGCTCCATGCCACTAGCTAGTTTGTCCTCTGGAAGTGGTTGTTGTGAATGTGTTTTGTCATCCCCATGACCTTTTACACACATCCCTTTAGAATGTGTATAGGAAGGAGTGGAGCCAGAGAGATAAGGGATGATAGCATTCTCTCCTCTCCCTCTCTCTATCAGTTACTGGGACTTTTCAGGGCAGGTTGTTTATTGGGATGAAGCGATTTCCACTAGATGTGCCAGCTGCAGAGTCAAAATTAGCTAGCCTATATATCGGAAACATTTATGAAAACACAAAATTGCTTTTTGGTCTTCATTTAAGGTTAGGTTTAGGCATAAGGTTAGCAGTGTGGTTAAGGTTAGGCATAACATTAGCAGTGTGGTTAGAGTTAGGCATAAGGTTAGCAGTGCGGTTAAGGTTAGGGTTAGGCATAAGGTTAGCAGTGTGCTTAGGGTTAGGCATAAGGTTAGCAGTGTGGTTAGGTTAGGGTTAGGCATAAGGTTAGCAGTGAGGTTAGGGTTAGGCATAAGGTTAGCAGTGTGGTTAAGGTTAGGGTTTGGTTTAAAATCTGATTTTATGACTTTGTGCCTGTGCTAGCTAGTGACTACAGAGCTGCCTCCAGTACATGAGTCATCCCAATAAATGCCAACCTGCGTTTTCAGGGAGAGAGCTGCTACACGTGCTGCCTCATATTTAATTAGTTTGAGTGTGTGTGTTGTAGCAGGGAGATGGCCATGGCTACAACAACAAAGCAATCCCATTTCATAGCAGCATCCCCCGGAGATGTGTACAGACTGCACAACACCAGCCAGCACCACTGACTGGGGGGGAGGATTATAGCCCTGTGTATCTATGTAGGTGTGTGTGTGTGTGTGTGTGTGCGCGCACGCACGCATGCGTGTCATATGTGTGTAAATATGTGCGCACATGCTCTACTTGTGTTAGGCTATATCCTCCGTGTCTCTAGCCAATATTATGTGAAGTCTGCATAGCTATGTGGGTGTGCTTAGAAATGTGTTTGTAGAAATGTGTTTGTAGAAATGTGTTTGCGTTCGAGAGTTGATCTAATTACCACTATTAAACCACTTAGTACTGCTGACCATGTTTTTTTTCCTGTTGCCAATTAAGAGAGCGAGAACAATAGCTCTAGCCACTAAATAAAACATTTCCACATTCACTCCACATTTTAAGGGAAAGGGAATTGGGAAAAGGATTTTTTTAAAGAAATTGATGTTGAAGAATTATAATGAATTGTATGGTAATATTTCATAACCCACCCTATTACGTTTTAAGTATTCATAAAGATGTTCCGTATGAAATCCTTTGTCAGAGGGTTGGTCATGGAGCTGCAGATTGTGCAGGCTTTTGTTCCGGCACAACACTTAAAACCTGATTCAACAATGGTCTTGATTGTAATCTGGTAGTTTAGCACTGAGCTGGAATAAAAAGTCTGCACAGTTTACAGCCTTCACATGACCATGTCTGAAGCACTGTTCACATTCCAAGTTGGCCAGTTAGAACGCCTCTGTGTGTGTTCCAAATGGCACCCTATTCCCTATATAGGTCCACTACCTCTGACCAAAGCCCCGTGGCCCCTGGTGAAAAGTAGTGCGCTGTTAGGAAATACTGTAGGGTGCCATATGCAAGACACATTTGTCACAAAAGTCTAAAACCGAATTAAATGACCCTGCTACTGTGTGTGGTACAGTGCATGGCAGATCGTATTAGGAAGTATTAAATCTGGAGAAGAGAATTGCACGCGGCTTTTGTTTCGTATTGCAAATCTATCCCCAGGCCCATGCTAAGAAACCGTAGGGGAGATTGAATTTGTGACATGTGAAAGGAGTGCTTTTAAGTTTTACGAAGGTAACGATTGATTTCATGTACATACTCAGTCTCCCACATCCTTCTTCTAACTCTCCATGCCCAGTGCTCCCCATGCGACTATGTGTGCTTGTGTGTGTCTGTGCTTGTCTGTGTGTGTATTTGTGTATGTGTGTGCAAGCGTGAGGAATCATATCAAACCTGTCTGGAACACACTGCATATTGGATTTCACCTTCTGTAGGAGAGAATAATGGCCACTGTGTAGGACACGTACCATGAACATATTTGCGATGTATAGATAGACTAGCAGCGTGAAGTGACCTTCTCGAGTAGTTTCGGCTTAAGAAGACAGTTCCATAGGGAAATCAGAGTAAAGTCAAGTCAATGAGACAAATGTTCAGGTTAATCAATGATTGCGCAAGACAATCATAGAACATTGCTTGCGTCGCAAATGGAACCCTATTTCCTATTTAAAGTGCACTACTTTTAACCAGAACCCTATGGGCCCTGGTCAAAAGTAGTACACTATAGGGAATCTGAAGCTATTTGGCACGTAGCTAGCTACTGAGTAGGTGACGCATTGGAATAGTGAATCACTCTCAGTTGGAGTCAGCAGGAAGGCTCACGGTGGCAGGCAGGCAGTCAGGCAGGCAGGCAGGCTGCCAGTGGTCCAGTGCTAATCAGTGTTGTGTTGTGCTTCTTTTTGCAGAGCAGCCAGAGCTTTTGGAGATTACCTGTCTCACACACACCCTGAGAACCGTGCCGGCTCAGGTAGGCAACCTCTTCACCTGTGCCCAGCCTCATCTGGTAGCCTACATCCCAACCTCATCTAGTACATTCCAGAGCTTTCCTCATTACATGGCTTGACATTTCCAAGGACCTTCCTCATCACTCGGCCTTCCTCTCATCTCACTGTATAGCAGTTAGAAGCAGAGAATGCTCTGAAAATTTGACCACATTATATCTGGCATATTTTACTGTGAGAGGGTGTGTCCTCCCAAGGCCCAGGACCGGGCAAGTCTGCCAAACCCCTTCTATCCTTCAACTTATCCTCTCAAAATCCCTACCAATTCCCCTTCTCCGTCATCCATCTCTTCACATCTCATCCCCCCTCTCATCTCCCAAAAGCTTTCTTGGCTCCCTGATGTTTGCTCAAATGTTGCCAAGGCCTTGAGATCACAAGACGAACAGCTCATCTCTTCGCCCCCTCTCTCTCTATCTCTCTCGCTCTCTCTCGCTCTCTCTCTCTCCAGATCACCTGCTGTCTGATACCTTTATCGGCCAAGACACAGACTCCCCTGACCTCAGTCGTTTCCACAACAACCTACACCCTCAGAATCAGCCCCAGGCCCACAGTCTCCAGTCACAGCCCAGCACCCTGCATTCCCAGCCCAGCAGTCTCCAGTCACAGCCCAGCACCCTGCATTCACAGCCCAGCAGTCTCCAGCCCCAGCCCAGCACCCTGCATTCACAGCCCAGCAGTCTCCAGTCCCAGCCCAGCACCCTGCAGCCAGATAGTTTGCAGCCCACAGGACCGTCCAAGCGCAGGCTCTCAGCAGGGCTCTCAGCGGAGCGCAGCTTCTCCTTTGAGGAGCAGCAGCCGCCTCCCAGGTCCACTGAGGGAAGTCTGACGGGCCTGAAGCCAGCTGCCCAGCGGGTCTACACCATCACTAGGGAGGGAGGCATGCTAGGGGGCCGAGGCAGTGAGGAGAGCCTGGAGCTGGAGGTGCTCAAGCAGCCCCTGTCCCCTCCTCCCTCCTCCAACCAGCCCTCGTACTCAAATCCACAACCACCAGGCAGCAAATACCAACGCGGTGGCGGTGGTGGCAACCATCACCATGGCAACCATAACCATGGCCCACAGAACCACAGGTCCCAGTCCCAGCCCCTGCAGAGCTCGGGGAGCGCCCATAACATCCGGGACTGGGGGGTGCGGAGGGGGGGCTCGAGGGAGGACTGCACCCCAGAGTCTGTGACCTGCATCAGGGCCCCATGTCAGAGCCAGCGCTCCCTGGATCTGGAGACGTCCCCGCAAGACGGAGGCAAACAAAGGAAGAAGCTGGAGAGGATGTACAGCGAGGACCGAGACAGAGACAGACAAGGCTCAGCTGAGGAGAGAGGTGAGGAGGAGGAGGGGGGGGGGGGGGGGGGAAGAATGGATAGGAGTGGGGCCTTAGGTGTCTATATATCTCTTTATCTCCATCCCTTGTCCACTATGATAAGATTAATTTGCAACATAATGTTTTTCTCAAACGCAAAGCACTTAAGGTTGGAATCTGTATCGGTGAAACTGCCATGTCCGTTTGTAATATTACAACAACAATGATGTTACTTCAAACAGTGGGGCCCGCGGAGGTACTGCAGGGGGCCCGCAGCTAAATCTCAATCACACCTACTCATTCAAGGGTTTTTCTTTATTTTTACTATAGAATAATAGTGAAGACATCAAAACTATGAAATAACACATAGGGAATCATGTAGTAACCCAGAAAATGTTAAACAAATCAAAATATATTTTATATTTGAGATTCTTCAAAGTAGCCACCCTTTGCCTTGATGACAGCTTTGCACACTCTTGGCATTCTCTCAACCAGCTTCATGAGGTAGTCACCTGAAATGCATTTCAATTAACAGGTGTGCCTTGTTAAAAGTTAATTTGTGGAATTTCTTTCCTTCTTAATGTGTTTGAGCCAATATAAAATATAAAATATATTTAGATTTGTTTAACATTTTTTTGGTTACTACATGATTCCATATATCTTATTTCATAGTTTTGATGTCTTGACTATTTTTCTACAATGTAGAAAATAGTAAAAATAAAGAAAAACCCTTGAATGAGTAGGTGTGACCAAGCTTTTTACTGGTACTGTATATATATATACTGTAAAAATATATATAAACTCATAATTCTTTTTTATTTTTTATGAATATTACTAACAACAGATTAAACACATTTTGGCCAAGGGATCTGTGGAATAAGTGTAGAGTGAGTGATACAATACAATGTAATATTATTAAACTAGAATTTATGTTCTTAACCCTGGGTTAACATGAGCCTGGGAGGCTCACAGGGATTTTGGTATCCACAGTACACCAATTATAGATTTTTCAACTCAATACTTCTTGTATTCCCCAACAATCTTTATTTTTCGTAAATGCACTGTATTTTAATCTTTAAAACACCAAAGTTTTCTATCTGCCTCATGGAAAAATGTGTAGAATTGCAGGATATTAACGTTAAAGCTGCAACAACCCAAAATCTCTGCCCCATGACAAAATGTGTAAAATTGTAGGAAATTGGCTTGAAAACGGCATAATTTTCTCTCCAATGCCAAGAGGCGAGCCTTTAAAATGTTCTTTCCCAGGGCCCTAGACTTGGTTAGAGGGGGTACCTGACTAATTTGCTATCAAAAAAGGGGTCCCCGGCCCCCAAAAAGTTTGATAACCCCTGCTTTGATAAACAAAAACAATAACAAATCCCCCATGGTGGCCAGTGGCACTGTTTCCCCTAATACAGATCTCAGCTCTAACATTGTATGAAGCATGGTAACTGCTGAGAGAGAACAACAGTTGGAGTCTTATGTTGTGGGCTAAACTTCTGCTTTGTTTCCTTGGTATGTAGAGGACAACCCTAATAGCTGGTTCCCCAAAGAGAATATGTTCAGCTTCCAGACGGCAACCACAACAATGCAGGCGTGAGTATAGGATACGCCCAGTCCAGATATAACACACTCCTAACGAACATGACATGGCTTCTTCAAGAGTTCTGTGTTCTCAACACGGATCTAAAGATAGATGAGAGTTCAGAGTGCCTCCCAAATATGCACCGGATTCCCAACAGTATATAGTGCTCTATAAAGGGTGCCATTTGAGATGTTTCGACTCCTTCACATGGCTCTACCCTGGACACAGTTGGAGGCCAGTAGTTTGAGAGAGGCTCTGTCATGCAGTACAGAAGGGCTAATGACTGTGCAAGGTCTTCGGACCTTGGGCACTGTGTGTTGCATGAGCAGGTTCATTAGTCTACACACATACACACACGAGGTACACACACACACACACACACACACACACACACACACACACACACACACACACACACACACACACACACACACACACACACACACACACACACACACACACACACACACACACACACACACACACACACACACTGCTGACTGCTTAATTATCACCTGTCTGGTTGAACTAGTAATTACGGCCCACACACACCCTGCACTCCCAGCACGCCACTGTCATTCTCCCTGCTCCCTCTCTCACTCCACTCATCTCCTATCTGGCCGTCCCCCTGGATCCCACGCTCTCTCTCTCTCTCCATCGCTCCCTCTCTGTGCACATCTGTCAACGTCTTTGTTTATTTTTCTTCTCCATCTGTCGCTGTCCCTCCTTCCCTCTGCGTCATCTGTCCCCCCCTCATACTCCCCATGGAGGCACTGCACTATATCCCCTATATAGTGCAGTACTTTTGACCAGGTCCCATAGGGCTCTGGTGAAAAGTAGTGCACTATATAGGGAATAGGGTGCCATTTGTGATGCACACAGTGTCCTTGACTGGAATAGCATATGATTGACAGCTAGCTCTCCCAACCGTATATCTCTCTGTCAAGTTCTTTATTTATTACTAAAGGGTCTTAACTTGATTCTCCTCTCTTTCCTTCCCTTCCTCCACACGGCCTGCACCAACTCCTGCGCCTACAGTATATCGTGAGTAACTCTCTGTGCCCCTCAGACAACTCACTGTTAAACTCTTGGCTATGTCTCCCTGTGTGCTATTACCCACTGTATCCCTCATCCTTATTAACCCCTCTTAACCCCCCCCTGCTGGACTGAGTGTTCGATGTTACGGAAAAACATCAACAGTATCCAAAGCTCCAATGAATAAACAATACATATTCTGCACAATAGGTCTAAATTGTAAATAAGTACAGATTGAATTCTCACTTTAACAGTATAGCTAGTATTAAATTGTATTAATCTACGGATCAACAATGCAGAACATAAAATACACAGTACTGTAGCACAATGAGTCACACTAGAGATGGTAGTGTATTGTTCTGTTCCTCTGTAGCCGGGGTCATGACTCACACACACACACACACACACACACACACACACACACACACACACACACACACACACACACACACACACACACACACACACACACACACACACACACACACACACACACACACACACACACACACACACACACACACACACACACACCCCTCTCCACACTGACGTTGTTTTAAGCTTGGCTTCATCAGTTCATTCGGAGCAACAAAAGGACGACTGACTCTTCAAAAGGACGCATTCGGAAGGAACATAGAATTGCCTAGAGCAATATAGGCTTACTGTAGTTATGCAATATTGTATAATACACAAGTGCATAAGTGTAATGAAAAGTACACATTGTAGGTGGTCTCAAGAAAAGGCCATTATGGCGCTCATTGTTTTAGTGGTCCCCGTCTAGATAGAAGTAGATCCCAACTGACACCCTATTCCCTATATAGGGCACTACCTTGGTCAAAAGTAGAGTACATTAAAGGAAATAGGTTCCCATTTGGGATGCATTGAGAGTGAATAGATTATATTTCATAATTAAGCAATAAGGCACAAGAGACCATACTATGCGCTGAATACAGTCACAGGTAAATGCTGTTGTTCAGCCCGATGCGAAGCGAAGGGCCAGTCAACCCATTTAACTTTGACTGTATTCTGCACATAGCACGGTCTCGAGTGCCTTATTGCTTCTATAAAACGGTTTCCAACATATAAAATGTAAATAAATGACACATTTTCATGAACTTTATCTTGATAATTAAATTCATACTATTTAAGTATTCCTTTAGAGGAAAGAGTCCGGACAGAAACTGGTTGTCAATTTTTTGGGCAATTTTTGTTAGGGAAAAACACTGGTTGTTCTTTCTATACTTCTAACAAACAATTGTTGCTATGCTAGCTAAACTAGCTAGCTAGCCGAAAGCTTATTTAGTTATGTCTGCTAACTTTTAAGATGTTTTGTTCACATTAATCTGTACATTGCCATTTATTGTGCATCCACTATAAAAGTGTCGCCTGGTACATTGTCTCCAGGAACAGGATCCATTCTCTTCCTATTTTCTGCCGGAATGGTTCACCAGGCGACACAGAACACTTTTTTAGTGGATGGACGATAAATGGCAATGTACAGAGCGTTAGCAGACATAACTAGGCTAGCTGTAGGCTAGATAGTTATCCAGTTTAGCTAGCATAGTCCCAGTTGGTATTAGATATAACGTTGCACCCTCTCCCGCCCATGGGGAAAACAACCTGTGGTTACCTAGGTTGCCCCATTGGCTCACAGCAAAAACTTCACCTTTTTCGAATGCAATTTTTGTTGTTGTCTGCTTGTTTTAGTTAATTACAAAGCTACATTTAAGAAAAGGGCAACACGTTTATAGATTACTTTCAACATTGCTTGCTCCCGAGCGTTCTCACTACATAGAAAAACATAATATTGTAGGCATGTGGGGCTTCCCTCATGCCCCTTTTAATGACGGTGCTGTAAGTGAGTGACTGCTAGCTAGCTACCAACAGGAACATTAAGCTAGCCAAGACCAACACAAACAAACAGACTATACAGCTACAAGTAGTAAGTGGAGTTTCAAACAGACTATACTAAACACGTTAAATGTATTGTTATTTTAATGTTGGTAACTGTTTTATTAAAGCAATGAAGCACTCGAGACCGTGCTATGTGCTGAATTCTGTCACCGGTAAATGGGTTGACTTCGGGCCAAACAACGCAATGTACTTGTAACTATATTCAGCACATAGCAGAGTCTTTTTTACCTTATTTCTTAATTGTGCACTGTCCAGTATTCATAGAACAGGTTGTGAAGTAATTTGTTTTATAATCCTCATTAGTAGTTATTAGTTTATACCACAGCATACAGCAGTCTAGTTTATGCACAGTAGGCAACACACACGCACACACACACACACACACACACACACACACACACACACACACACACACACACACACACACACACACACACACACACACACACACACACACACACACACACACACACACACACACACACACACACACACACACACACACAGACAGCTCTCATCATCTGTCTGACAGGCAGTGATTGACCCCAGTGCGTAGAATATGGATAGCATGTCACACATGATGGTTACTCTTTTTGGCACCCTGTCACAACATATATCCATTTAGGAGGTACACACACACAAACACAATTGCTAGTTTCCTGTGTACTTCACCTCTGTGGCTCCGTGTCTGTCTGACCTCTGCTCCTCTTGGTCTCTGATTGGTGGCTTGATGGTATCCTTATGTGTGTGTTTGCAGTGTGCGTGTGTCGTGTACAACAAGCACCTGTGCTGCTGGCTCTAACCCACTAGCCACTAACCAGTGCTAACCCTGTGATGGCTAATTCTCTGTGGCGTGGATCCCCGCTCACTAACGCCTTCTAACCCTGCATTCACAAACCCAGCCCCTCACTTCTGACCTCTGAGCCCTGACCCCGTTAACACTGTGACGTCCCAGCAGGGCATTCCGGTGCATTGCTGAGAGAAAGAGGAGGAAACGAGAACAGGAGGCAACCTCTACTATAACAGAGACTGAGAGGTACCTTCCTTATCCGACCTGGCTGCCCTGTACACAGTGCTGTAGTGTGGTGTGGCCCCCGCCCCAACAACCCCTGCACACACACACACGTGCACACACACAGAAACACACAGACGCACAGGCACCCTCTAACATTATTGTTGTGCCTCCCCCCTCACACTCACACCCTGTCCGTCAGACCAACTCTAATGATCGACCATGTCTCAGTAGCCTCTCACTGTTCCAGGTAGCGTGATCATACAACACTTTGCTTAAGAGCCAGACAGTTGCCTCCAGAAGTCAATAATCATTGGTGTGCGTGAGTGTCTGGGTTGCTGTGCATGGATGGGCTGGTGGTAAAGGAGGAAAGCTAGTGTCTGTCTCACCAACTCAAACCCAGCTCAAAAGTTGCGCACTACAGTATATATGGAATAGGGTTCCATTTGGGAGACAGCCTAGCTGTACCACTGTAGATGGGACCAGGAGCTGGGTTTGCGTTGGTGAGACTGACACTGCTACAACAGCTTGTCAACATTTTAGTCCGCAGGCCTGGCAGCTGTGCGACAATGGGCAGTGGTGTGTAACCGTGGCAATGAATCAATGTATGAACATTTACAGCGTGGCGTTGGCATGACAGTTTTAATCAGTGTTAAACACCGAGCTGCTGCAGTGCACAACGTGTGACTGTGTTCATGGAGACTGGACTGTAACTCACTTCTCTGCCGGACAGCGTTGTGTGGCTGTGACTGTATGAATCATGTGTCACAGTGTAGCTCTTACAGGATAAAGGGTACAATAAATTGTCGGTGTATTCAGTGCACCAGGGTTCTCATGTGTTGCAGAGGAGTATGGACAGTGTTTCATTGTATCAATTTGGTTCGATTTATTATATTCAGATTGAAGGAAGGATGGGTGGAGGATGGGTGGAGATTGGACTAAGAAGTTTGTATATGAAGAGTAACGCACGCACGCTAATACACACACGCACGTGCACACACACCAAAACATTAATTTAGGTCTGGAGGAGGTGCTCTCTCTTGCTCGCTCGCTCTCTTTCATCACTGAGTAATTTCAGGGAGTGCATCGTGCTGTCACAGGCACCCAGTTGATTTGTGTAAGAGACCTTGACAGCATTTTATTTGTAAACCAGCTGTCTAGAAAACACACATTAGCTTTAGCTTGGTATCTAACACGCAAACCGTTAGGCTGCCGTTACACGATGCAACTTGCACACAATTTTAGTTGCTAGCAACTGAGTTCTTTCTTGATTGCTTCGCGAAGCACCCCCCTGCAACTAATCTGTAAACACTTTTGTCACATGATCCATTCGACGGTTCGGAATTCTGACCCAGTTGTCATGTCAACACACAGCTGTCAGTTCTGCGCAGCACAATCCGCGACCAAGGTTGACAGAACAAAGACTAGCACAGCAGGAGATGTTTAAGTGATAATGCACTTGAAGCCGGTGTTTGGAGGATATATTGGCACGGGTGTTGTTTGGCCCGAGACAAAGTTGAGTTTAACAACACCCGTGCCAATATATCCTCCAAACATCAGTTTTATACATCAGGTTACCAACATATTCAAATAATGACTTGTTTGTTTCATCAAAAACATTATTTCGATTTTTTTTAAATTCATACTATTTCATCCTTCCACAAGATATAGTCCCGACACAAATCTAGGGTTGCTACCCAAGCCGGCTGGTCGTTCGTTCTATCGGTTGCTAGAGACGCGACACATGGACGCGACCCAGTCATTCGTTCTAAATGTTCCATTGCCATACTGGCTGGCAACGTTCTTATCCCTTGCCTGCTAGATAGCCAACTACGGCTAACTTACAGTCATGTCAAAAAGTGCAGGCAGAATAACAGCAAAGTAGCTGCATTTGCATTTGTTTAACCCTCTGTGGCATGGTGTTGCCCTCAGGCAACATACTACCTTTTTCTACCTCACACCACCACTTACATTTTTTGGGATAAATAAAATATATCACCTAACATGTTTGTGTCCAATGAAATGAGGGACTGAAGTGAGTGTGGCCTTTTGTCTGGGGGTGGAGCAGTCCTTTCAGGAAGCAAAGCCACATGGGACACAGTGCCACCAATTGGTAAGATAAAATCACTTTTTAACATGTTTAAATTGAAATAACGTTATATAAAAAACAATATGCATGAGTATGTAAAGACGTATGTTTGATTGTTTAAAGACTTATTTTGTTTTTATTTATATACTAAAACTGTTTTTTGGTTCGTTGCCTCAGGGCAACATTGTGCAGTTAGACCACTTTTGTTTGGGCAATATCATGCTAAAGTGTGGAGATGTGCTCGGATGCATAATTATGACCATAGTCAATGTTTTTACTTTACTATCTACTGATACTTACAGGAAATGGACACAAGAACGTTTTATGGGCGGAAGTGTCATGGCTGTCGTTGAAGAAAGACCAAAGCGCAGCGTGGTGAGCGTACATTACTTTTTATTATAGAAAATGTTGCCAACAAAAACAATAAACAATACAAAACGACCGTGAAGCTTAAGAGGGCTATAGTACCCCAAACAAAGACAACTTCCCACAGTGACACAAGGGAAAAAGGCTGCCTAAGTATGATTCCCAATCAGAGACAACGATAGACAGCTGTCCCTGATTGAGAACCATACCCGGCCAAAACATAGAAATACACAAACTTAGAAAACAGAACATAGAATGCCCACCCAAATCACACCCTGACCAAACCAAAATAGAGACATAAAAAGCTCTCTAAGGTCAGGGCGTGACAGGAAGGAACATCATCGGGCAGTTAGGGTCATTCCCTCTGACAGTGAGCTTGAGGAGTCAGGAAGAGTGGATCCCCGAATCAGGTTTGAAAGACAGTTAGGAGGTCAGGGGTCAGTTAGGGGTCAGTCAGCAAAGTAATGTGTGTGTGCACGTGTGTGGTGTGTGTGTGTGTGTGTTTGCATGCGTGTCGGGATGAAGAAGGGTATATGACACATTCATATGTGTGCTTCCTGCTTTCTTTTTTAAAGGAGAATGCCTGAGGATGAAGATGTAGCAGAGGTTGATGTTCCACGGCTACCCCGGTGGAGAACACCCCACAATGCATACTTCATTGCTTACCCAGAATGGCAGGGCCTGCTTTCAAGATCTGATGATATCATGTCCCTCCTCCAGTACTTCAAGCAGTTTTTCTCTGAAGACATTCTGGAAGTTATTGTAGGGCAGTCAAATCTATATGCGATACAATGTAACGCAAACAAGCCCCTTAACCTCACTACAGAAGAATTGGAGCAGTTCCTGGGTATTGTGATGTACATTGTTTGGTTTACCAGGCACCTTCATGTTTTGGAACAAAGCCTGCCGAGTGTCCCAAGTAGCTGACACCATGATACTGAATAGATGGGAGGCCATCAAAAAATCCCTGAGGTTGACAGGTGGGATCGCAAGCAAAAGATCATCACCAAAGTCCCCTGCCCTGCTGTGGTGTAAGAATACAACAAGAATATGGGTGGGGTGGATCTGCTTGACTCACTGAGTGCACTGTACCGGGACAAAATCAGATCAAAGAAGTGTTCCACTTCCTGGATATGATCATTGTGACCACCTGGCTGCTCTACCGAAGAGATTGTGAAGGCACTGGCATGAGAAAGAAGGAACAAATGAAGCTGTATACCTTCAAGTCATACATCGCTGAAGGCCTATGCAAAAATGGAACGAGTCTGGAGCGCAAAAAATGTCGTCCCAGTTCCACAATTGCTGGTGAGGTATGAGGAGAAGAGGAGCAAAAAGGACCCGCTGCTCCAATTCCAGTTCCTGATGTGCACCTGGATGCCACAGCCCACTGGAAGATTATGGCTGAAAAGAAGGGGAGATGCAAGGTACCAGGGTGCACAGGTACACCAAAAGCCAAGTGCCAGAAATGTGATGTCCACCTCTGTTTCACATCCACCAGCAACTGCTTCCTGAGGTTCCACACAGAAGAGAAACACTGATTCAAACAATAACCCACACAAACACACATTCAGACACATTTGCACATATACCCACACACATAGGCTGACCCCTCCACACACACACACACATATACCCGCACACATAGGCTAACCCCTCCACACACACACACACACACACACACACACACACACACACACACACACACACACACACACACACACACACACACACACACACACACACACACACACACACACACACACACACACACACACACACACACACACACACACACACATTTGGATGTTAGTTTATATGTTTGTATGGAATGTGAGAAACGTCTATACATGAGGTCTCAGTTGTAATTAGTAGTAGTTTGTTTATTTGATTGTTTAATGTTTTGACTTGAAAGCTTCTAATTGTGATTGGCTGAAACTATTTGTGGTTGATGTTTGTCTAAATAAAACTTGTTCTAATGCATATATTGCTTGTTTTCCTTATTCCACTTATCATACGTACTATAAAAAACCTTGGTGTTTCAGTACCCTCGTAGCACATTGTTGCCCTGAGGCAACAAACCAATATCTGGTTGGAAGGGATGACGACACATTTATGATGGATATATTATCAGGGACCCCCAAGCTCCCCAAAAATCGGGTGAAATATCCCCCCCCCCCCCCAAAAAAAAAGTCATGCCATAGAAGGTTAAGCTGTTTTCCAGAGACATTTATTTGGATACATCCATAACAATGAGATAATGAGGCATGGTTTCGCCTGGAAAATGTGCTCACTCGTCAGGACACTGATGTTCAGAGGAGCTAGCCAACAACACAGCTAATGTAACAGGGTTATATTGGTGATTCCCCTTGCCACTTTATTGTTAAGCCAATGGGTTTTTGGTTTTAGTTTTGTCTTGCCTTCACCTACTCAACATGGCATCTTATTGGCTGGTTTGCGTAGCTTGCTTACGAGGGAGGATGTTTCAGTTAGAATCGTCCCAAGTGAACAAGCACCAAACCAGCGTTAAGTTGTTGGTTGCATAGCACTGTACGTCAAAAGTGATTTTTATACTCCCAAGTGATGATTTAAATGTACAATTTATATCAATTTGTTATTCGAACATCACAAATAAGATGCAGCGTTTTTTGGTGAATATTTATTGTGCATTTTGTTGTAGAGAATTCCCGCCAATACTAGCTAGCAACTTACCGTGTCTGGTGGAGGGGGGTTCGTATATTGTGTACAGTGCGTGAGTGCAGAGTTGGATGGTGAGCCGTGCATTGCATGACGTGCAATTTTCTGCTGTTTCTATCAGAATAAAGCTCCATGACTGGTGCTACAAGTTGGAGTTCGTGTCGATGATTGATTGTACACAACGCAAGAAGAGTACTATTACACTAACGCAATCACTTCAAACTGAAGCTGGAAAGACTGCAAACTAGCTGCACTTCGTTTCGTTTGACATTTTTTCAATTGACATGTCTTTGTATATATCCCTAAAAATTATGCCAGCAGATTCATGATTTCGACTCGTTGAGAAACGTTGCCTGCCTGTCTATCTGTCTCGTCCCGAATCCCGACACGTTCATTACTATGGGACAGCTGCACATCGAATTTGAATATTGAAACAATGTTGCAAATGTCGGAGACAGTACGGTTTTTACAAATCTCCGCTGTTGAAAACGAAATGTTAGTCTAAAAGAAATAGATAATGTCTAGATGCTTTTTATAGTGGAGATAAAGTTTATAAATTGACTGGCTGAGCTGATGAGACAGTGGATTGCGCAGTCGGATGCAACAGAGTAAACAGGCATTTTAAAGGCATAGATTTAGCCTGTGGTAACTTGTGGAATAGACACCGGCTGGAATGCGGTTTTAAACAATCAGCATTCAGGATTAGACCCACCGTTGTATAAATACAAATTATTGTACATGGTATAGCAGTTAATAAATGCAATTTTGAAGTGAACCCAAACCTCTCCCTGACCAGTTTCAACTGAAATTGTTCAACATGAGCTACGCTAGCTAGCAAGTTTGTTGCTAGCTTGTTTAGCGTGTTGCTAGATACCTACCTAGCTTGATCAAAAAGTGCTGGCAATTAATTTTTTCTAGCGATCTAAATTGAACAGCCAGCATTTTGTCTTAATCGTTCCTTATACAATAACGAAACGCTTGGATAAACCAATAATAATTTGTGAAATCACGATGTAATGCAGCAGATGACACGGGGTGAGTTTAGAATTCTCAAACAATATGACAGAAGCATCTTCAATTTGATTGGCTGTTCCATGCAGTTTTAATCGCATTTGAGTTGCTTCATGTAACAGCAAAGTTACTTGAGATGATGTCACTTGCAACTGCAACTAAAATTGCATGATAGTTTCTTTGTGTAACCCCAGGCTTAGGCAACAGTCTCAATAAAGGTATTACCGTTATAAATTGGACACAGCAGAATGCACAACATTAGTTATAATTTATGAGTGTTTCTTCCGACGTGTTTGTCTTAACTATGGTATTCATACCACAACAGTATAGAGAGAGATTCAGTATTCCATGCTGGACAACACGTGGGACCAGTCCTCTTAAACAAAGACTAGCGACGACAGTGCTAAAACCGTCTTAACAGAGGCATGCATGCACAATAGCATCACGTGTCAAACAAGCATTCATGAATTATGAAAAAAACTGTTTTAGGCTTGTTTCTCTTCTACAACTCTGTTCCACTTACATTTAGGGATGTTTCTTTTCTCTGTTTCCCCTCATCCTTTTCCCTCTCTACTTCCTCCTTTAAAGCAGGCAGTGTTTGTGGGTAAACTGACGACAGCAACTCACACACACACACCGCCCACACACACACACACACACACACACACACACACACACACACACACACACACCCATATGCATAATGCCTGTGTTTGATCCACAACATGAATCATAACCATGGATATGTGTAAACCAGACAGCTGTGTAGAACGAGAGACAAGGGCACAAGGGATGAAGTAGGTTGAAGAGACGAGGAGAAGTAGTGAGGGATGAGAGGGAGGGCAGTATTCAACTTCAAATTCAAAGTCTAATTTCAACTTCTAAGTTAGAGGGAAAGAGGAGGTTAAGCACACATAAATTGCACCTTAAGCCATACCAGTGGCGATTTTAGCATGTAAATCTTTGTGGGGCAAAAAATCAAATGTTTTTAGATGCATGCCAGCAAAGCCACTAAACAACACAACACTAAACAATGCATTCATTTTTGAATTTTACTAAACAACACAACACTAAACAATGCATTCATTTTTGAATTTTTTATTTCACCTTTATTTAACCAGGTAGGCTAGTTGAGAACAAGTTCTCATTTACAACTGCGACCTGGCCAAGATAAAGCAAAGCAGTGCGACACAAACAACAACACAGAGTTACACATGGAATAAACAAACATACAGTCAATAATACAATAGAAAAAGTCTATATACAGTGTGTGCAAATGAGGTAGGATAAGGGAGGTAAGGCAATAAACAGGCCATAGAGTGGTGAAATAATTACAATATAGCAATTAAACATTGGAGTGATAGATGTGCAGAAGATGAATGTGCAAGTAGAGATACTGGGGTGCAAAGGAGCAAAATAAATAAATAACAGTATGGGGATAAGGTAGTTGGATGGGCTATATTTACAGATGGGCTATGTACAGGTGCAGTGATTAGTTAGTGAGGGAGATAATGAGTCTCCAGCTTCAGTGATTTTTGCAGTTCGGTCCAGTCATTGGCAGCAGAGAACTGGAAGGAAAGGCGGCCAAAGAAAGAATTGGCTTTGGGGGTGACCAGTGAAATATACCTGCTGGAGCGTGTGCTACGGGTGGGTGCTGCTATGGTGACCAGTGAGCTGAGATAAGGCGGGGCTTTACCTAGCAAAGATTTATAGATGACCTGGAGCCAGTGGGTTTGGCGACGAATATGAAGCGAGGGCCAGCCAACGAGAGTGTACAGGTCGCAGTGGTGGGTGGTATAAGGGGCTTTGGTGACAAAACGGATGGCACTGTGATAGACTGCATCCAATTTGCTGAGTAGACTGTTGGAGGCTATTTTGTAAATTACATCGCCGAAGTCAAGGATCGGTAGGATAGTCAGTTTTACGAGGGTATGTTTGGCAGCATGAGTGAAGGATGCTTTGTTGTGGAATAGGAAACCGATTCTAGATTTCATTTTGGATTGGAGATGCTTAATGTGAGTCTGGAAGGAGAGTTTACAGTCTAACCAGACACCTAGGTATTTGTAGTTGTCCACATATTCTAAGTCAGAGCCGTCCAGAGTAGTGATGCTGGACGGGCGGGCAGGTGCAGGCAGCGATCGGTTGAAGAGCATGCATTTAGTTTTACTTGCATTTAAGAGCAGTTGGAGGCCACGGAAGGAGAGTTGTATGGCATTGAAGCTCGTTTGGAGGTTAGTTAACACAGTGTCCAAAGAAGGGCCAGAAGTATACAGAATGGTGTCGTCTGCGTAGAGGTGGATCAGAGATTCACCAGCAGAAAGAGCGACATCATTGATGTATACAGAGAAGAAAGTCGGCCAGAGAATTGAACCCTAATTAATTGCACTATAACGGTGACAAAAGGTGCCTACAAACTGTTAGGGCCTACATAAAGTTGTCCCAACAGCAGAGCTTTCTTTTCAGCACCATGGAGTGAATCCTTACCACCGCTACACCTGGCTATCAGCGGAGCCTTGTCTGGCAGTGAAACAGTTCATTCAGCCTCATTTACTGCCTTTAAAAAAAAAGCTGATATGGCTGACTTGCTTAAACAAATGTGGTTTCTACTGACCATTGAGATGTACAAACTATGGCATAATGGGACGACGAGCAAATAAGAGGCAATCCGTAATTTCGATTAAGACATTAATGAGCGAGCTAGGACGGACGTATATATATAATATATCTAATATATTATATAATATATAACTATATGTTCAGCACTTTTGAAATGTACAGCGACAGAATTCAGAACATTGGCCGTTCTTACAGTATTCTCCCTGTACACCAAGTCAGAACCGTAGGATAAATAAAGGGGGCATATACGCAGACAATGAAAGCTCTTACAATATTCAATTATGACATTTATGTAAAACAGGCTATAGGCTACATGTGCACCACCAGATCAGTAGGCTAAGTTATGAGGGGGAAAGGTACCAAATTATTAGGGTGAGGCACATGGGCTACTAACAGCTTGCTACACAACATACACTTAGTATTACTTTCTTAGATGCAGTATACATATCTCCGAGGTATATTCACCACCACCACAGAAAGCACTGAGCTAGGCTGAAACACCTGCATTTTGGAGCTGCCTTACTCAAGAAAGCAAAGATGAGACCATGTTTTTGTATGCGGCTTTATTAACTCAAGGATTTTTTTTAACATTGTTTGCAAACTGATATGTGACACGTATTAATGGCAAAATAACATGCAAAACAACACATTTTTTATATTAATAACAAAAAATATATATAAATAAATCAAGTAATACTGTATATATACATACAGTGTCTTTGAAAAGTATTCACACCACTTGACTTTTTCCACATTTTGTTATGTTACAACCTTATTCTAAAATCAAAATACAAATCCTCAGCAATCTACTCACAATACCCCATAATGACAAAGCAAAAAAACTTTTTTTCAGAAATGTTGGCAAATGTATTAAAAATAAAAAACAGAAATACATAATTTACATAAGTATTCAGACCCTTTGCTATGAGACTCAAAATTGAGCTCAGATGCATCCATTCAATTGACTGGACATGATTTGGAAAGGCACAAACCTGTCTATATAAGGTCCCACAGTTGACAGTGCATGTCAGAGCAAAAACCAAGCCATGAGGTCGAAGAAATCGTCTGTAGAGCTCCGTGATAGGATTGTGTCGAGGCACAGATATGGGGAAGGGTACGAAAAAATGTTTGCAGCATTGAAGGTCCCCAAGAACACAGTGGCCTCCATCATTCTTAAGTTGAAGAAGTTGGTGACCAAGGTGACCAAGAACCCGATGGTCACTCTGACAGAGCTCTAGAGTACGTCTGTGGAGATGGGAGAACCTTCCAGAAGGACAACCATCTCTGCAGCACTCCACCAATCAGGCCTTTATGTTAGAGTGGCCAGACGGAAGCCACTCCTCAGTAAAAGGCACATGACAGCCCGCTGTGAAGATGTTTTTCAGCGGAAGGGAACGAAGGGTCTGTATACTTATGTAAATGTGATATTTCAGTTTTTTATTTGTAATAAATTAGCAAAAATGTCTAAAAACCTGTTTTTGCTTTGTCATTATGGAGGTATTGTGTGTAGATTGCTGAGATTCTTTAAAATCCATTTTAGAATGCACTGTATATATTTCTTGCCAAACAGGTGGGGCCCAAAACAGTTGGGGCTCTGCCCCATCTACCCTGAATGACAGTTCGCAACTGAGCCAAACCATTTCATGTGTTTCCTTAAGAAAGTTGTTTAGTAATTGCCTGTTTCACTCATATGTTTATGAGGATGCTCCAGTAACAAGGTTATCTCTACGCATTACTGAATCTAGTCAGTATTTACAATCTGTGTAACTAACATCACATGTTTTTTTGTTTTTTTTAACATTTGTACAGTCAGTAGATGACAGCTGAGTCACAGGAACTTGTTTCACAAGCTTGGATTTTTTTTAAATTCACAGATCCACAATGTTTTAGATCTTTTTTCAGAGGTTTTGGATGAGTCAGTCTGACCGAACTTGGAAAAGAGTTCATCTCTTTTGATCCAGTTGAATCATGTTGTGGGAGAGTTCGAAAGGAATCAGTTTGATCAGACTGAATAACTTCAAACACCAAAGCACCCCCCCGCCCACCCCAGTACATGAACAGGCATTGATTGACAAGCAGTTTCACTTTCCTGTCCAGGTAAGTTACTAAACTGTTACTCTTCTTCTTCCCTCTGCTCTCTCCCTCTTCTTCTCCCTCTGTTCTCCTTCTCTCCCCTCCCTCTTTCTTCTCCCTTCTACTGCTCTGTTCTTTTCTGTGACAGGAACTTCCGGAAGCACCTGAGAATGGTGGGCAGCCGCAGAATGAAGGCTCAGAGTGAGTTCCCCAGTGAGTGTGGCCCTGGTGCCTGTGCCGTCGTAGCTTGTTATTATGGGCTCAACTTTCGTCAGTGTGGTTGTGCTAAATGCATTCAGCCTGTACAGTACATGTGTCAGTGTGTGCTGGATAAAATATACTGCATGGTACATTCATGCATTCATAAATAAGTGTGGCATGGCTCAATATCAACTAGTTGAAGCTACAGTAAATGGAACCAAGTGGTCCATTGTGGGAGTGTGGTGAAACTGTAGTAGTATAGTCTCCCAAGCACACCGAATCTCACTTCACCCGCCCCTTTCCACCTGTTCTCCCCTCTGAATTCTGTGTCCCTCTCTTACATTTCAACCTGTCTGAAAAATAGACATCCAACTCCCAGGAGAAAGTGGTCAAAGAGTCAAGATGGTCAACGTTACGGCATGAAAGCTTTCAAGTTGGCGTTTTATAGTAGGATGTCTGGTTAGACGAAGCTGGTAGAGGTGTTGACTTTATTAGCATCTGTTAAGTGACTGGGTGGTTTGGATACGACAGGCCCAGCTGTGAGCTGGAGTACCAGATGCTCACCCACTCAGTATCACTGTTTCGTGATGATGACTCAGTCAGAGCAATACAAGGAACGTGTTTTCACCCAGGCTGTTTTTGAATGAACCGGGATGTGTTGTACATATGGGAAGTGTTTGTGTGTGTTGGCGTCTGTATAGCGGACTAAATCCCACTCCGTGGTGAAAGACGTTTCTGATGAGTTCCTAGCGTCTGTGTGGAGTGGCTACATCCCAATTATCTCTCCTTTTCTCCCAAAGTGTTCCTTTGTTCACTTCCCTTCACTGATTTGAAAGGATATTACAGGTATTAAAATACAAGGTGGAAACTCACTCTAGCCTCCACCAATCCAATGCTTTTAGATTTGTGGGAAGTAGTGAACAAGTGTACGCTTCAGAAGAAAATAGATATTATTGGAACACACCCAGTGTCTTTTGGGCTTGATTAGGGAAAGTGTGTGTGGCACTCTCCCCCCCCCCGCCCCCGGCCTCCTCCTCATCCTCCACTCATTCTCCTCCACTCCTTCATCAGCATACGCCGACCGCCGAGCTAAGAGTTTCAACCGCTCCTGGAGTGACCCAACCCCTATGAAGCCAGACTCTCTCCATGGCTCCAGAGACAGTGAGTCCAGACACATACTATACACACACACTCGCTCATGCAAGCTGACGTGCCCAGGAGACATACGCAAACACACTTTCTCACTCAAGCATACTCGGGCACAAGCATGTACAGTTAAGAATAACTTTACTGAGGCACAAACAGGCACTATACGTACACTATGGACACGCACACACTCACACAAACACACACACACTCATTTGAAAGAAGCTCCCCTGTACAGACTGTTTGACCCTGATTGTATTTTTCCTCTACCTATTCACGTCTGTCTTTTGGCGGCAGCGGTCTACTGTACCTTGCGTCTGTACGTCTGTCCTTTACGCCTGTACTGTGCGTCTCTGCAGTCCTCCATATCTGTCCAGGGTCTGTCCGAGTCTGTGCTTGTATGTTCCGAGCTCTGTCTTTCATCTAAATATTTTGCGTCCGTGTCTCTCTGCAACCTATTGTCTGTGTATCTGATGGCTTTGTGTGCCTGCTTTATGTGCCTATGATTTCTTGTGCTACAGTGCATTCGGAAATTATTCAGACCTCTTGACTTTTCCCACATTTTGTTACGTTACAGCCTTATCCTAAAATGGATGAACAAAAACCAAAATCCTCAATCTACACACAATACCGCATAATGACAAAGCAAAAACAGGTTGTTCGGAATTTTTGCAAATGTATAAAAAATTAAAAACAGAAATACCTTATTTACATAAGTATTCAGACCCTTTGCTATGAGACTCGAAATTGAACTCAGGTGCATCCTGTTTCCATTGATCATCCTTGAGATGTTTCTACAACTTGATTGGAGTCCACCTGTGGTAAATTCAATTAATTAGACAGGATTTAGAAAGGCACACACTTGACTATATAAGGTCCCACAGTTGACAGTGCATGTCAGAGCAAAAACCAAGCCATGAGGTCGAAGGAATTGTCCGTAGAGCTCAGAGAAAGGATTGTGTTGAGGCACAGATCTGGTGAAGGGTACGAACACAGTGGCCTCCATCATTCTTAAATGGAAGAAGTTTGGAACCACCAAGATTCTTCCTAGAGCTGGCCTCCCGGCCAAACTGAGGCATGGTGGTGGGAATGTTTTTCAGCGGCAGGGACTGGGAGACTAGTCAGGATCGAGGGAAAGATGAACGGAGCAAAGTACAGAGATCCTTGATAAAAACCTGCTCCAGAGAGCTTAGGACCTCAGACTGGGAGCGAAGGTTCACCTTCCAACAGGACAACGAGGCTAAGCACACACCCAAGACAACGCAGAGACCTGAAACCCAAATGCAGACACAGGAAGCAGATGATTGGAGTTTAAGATGATTAATAAATCCAAAAGGAATAGGCAAAAGAATGGTCGTGGACAGGCAAAAGGTCATAACCAGATCAGAGTCCAGGAGGTACAGAGTGGCAGGCAGGCTCGAGGTCAGGGCAGGCAGAATGGTAAGGCAGGCGGGTACAGAGTCCAGAACAGGCAAGGGTCAAAACCGGGAGGACTAGAAAAAGGAGAAAAGGCAAAGCAGGAAACCGGGGAAAAACGCTGGTCGGCTTGGACATACAAGACGAACTGGCACAGAGAGACAGGAAACACAGGGATAAATACTCTGGGAAAACAAGCGACACCTGGAGGGGGTGGAGACAATAACGAGGACAAGTGAAACAGATCAGGGTGTGACAAAAATAGCTGTGCCTCGATGCTCCCCATCCAACCTGACAGACCTTGCGAGGATCTGCAGAGAAGAATGTGAGAAACTCCCCAAATACAGGTGTGCCAAGCTTGTAGCGTCATACCCAAGAAGAGTCGATGCTGTAATCGCTGCCAAAGGTGCTTCAACAAATGACTGAGTATAGGGTCTGAATACTTATGTAAATGTGATATTTCCTCGGTGTGTGTCTCTCTATGATTCCTGTCTTCTTCTCTCTGCAAACAGCCAGCAGCCAGGTGTGCTGCATTGGTTGTATACTCTCCTGTAATCAGCTCTGTTTGTCATCCTTTCATCTCTCAACGACTGTGTGTGTGTGTGTGTGTGTGTGTGTGTGTGTGTGTGTGTGTGTGTGTGTGTGTGTGTGTGTGTGTGTGTGTGTGTGTGTGTGTGTGTGTGTGTGTGTGTGTGTGTGTGTGTGTGTGTGTGTGTGTGTGTGTGTGTCAGATGGGGACCTGCAGTCCTCGTCAGGGGCTCTAGATGAAGGGTCACAGGAGGATGCAGACTGGGAGGAGGAGAGAGAGCTGGAGAGAGCAGCCTGCGAGGGAGAGGACTTCATCCCACCCAAAATCATAGTGAGATTCTCAGCTCACCTACGAGACCAGTTAGCCATCTCATAGCAGTGCAAAGTGAATAGGGTACATTGTGTTGTTAATAGCTAAGTGTCAACTGTAGTAGAATATCTCTGTAGCTCTGTTCTAGATGACCTTAAACAGATATCATACTACTAAGTAGGGTTGTTTCTGACAAATGTATTTATCTGTTTCCATTCTTATTATGATGTTACTTACAGTATATAATGTACCCATTGTGGACAGTTTTTCGTAGATTTTTGTATAGATGTTGAGACTGTCCGTCTTCTTCCAGCTGATATCCTCTAAAGTCCCGAAGGCTGAATATGTCCCTAACATCATCCGTCGGGACGACCCCTCGGTCATCCCCATCCTTTATGTGAGTCCCTCTCATCCACTGGTCCTGTTATGATAATTCCTGGATATTCTGATGACTGTCATATCGATTTACAAGAGCCTCTTCTACACTTCCTAATTATTACAGTTTATATGGAAAATATCAACTTTTTAAATGCTACGCCATAACGGGCATACCATAAACCACCCCGTTCACACAGTAGTTGGAATTGTCTTACCGTCTCATCTTATTGTGTCCTATTTTTCATTTTTCTGTAGGATCATGAACATGCCACATTCGATGACATCATTGGTGAGTAGATTGATGTGTTTGTTTTTCAGTCATGGTATGCCCTGAATAATGATCATAGTACAGTATGTGGCCTCTCTCCCCAGCCTGCAGAAAAGTAACATTTTTACTTTCCTCCCTCATCTTTCCCTCCAATCACAGAGGAGATAGAGAAGAAGCTGACGGCCTACAGGAAAGGCTGTAAGATCTGGAACATGCTCATCTTCTGTCAGGTGAGAGAGAGGAAGGGGAGATGGTTTAGACAATATTGTGTGTTTGCGTGTGTGAGCTGGAGAATGGGTCCTTGTTGTCTCAAACTCAGCGTTTAAGTCAGCTTATTGCTGCTGCGGTTATTGTTGCACGCACATAACTGGAATTAACCTGTTCTCCAGGGAGGTCCGGGGCATCTGTACCTGCTCAAGAACAAAGTGGCCACGTTTGCCAAGGTGGAGAAGGAGGAGGACATGATCCAGTAAGTTCACTCACTTCTGACAACAATATCACCATGACAACTGTCACTGGATTGCAGGAACATAGACTAAAGTCATACACTACCATATTAATGCAGATTAATTTAATCTCTTCCACTTTTATTTGTATGGACAGGTTTTGGAAGAAGTTGAGTCGGTTTATGAGCAAACTAAACCCTGAGGCCAACCTCATTCACATAATGGGCTGCTATGTTCTGGGGAGCGCCAATGGAGAAAAAGTATGGATTTAAAGTTTCCTATTGTAGTTGCAAAATTCTAGTAATTTTCCCAAATATACCAGGTTTTCTAGAAATCCCAGTTGGAGGATTCCTGGATTTCCTGCGTTCTCCCCTCCTGATTCCAGGAATTTCTGCCAAAACCTTTGGGATTTTGTGAAAGTTACTGAAATTTTGGCACCATAGTCTGGGTAGCAGTCTGTTTAGCTGTCATTCCACTCCTTGACAATCCTCGTCATGCTAATCTTTGTCATATGACAGCTGAACAGACTGGTACCCAGGCTAACCCTACCCAGTACTATATTAACTTATGTAAAGAGTTGTTTCCTATTCTGTCACTGTCAACATTTATTACCACAACCGTACTGCTTCATTATAGATTAATGCACAGTATATAGGCCTATCCCTCTTTTTTTATTCATGTAGCCAGTATAGAGCCTCACACACACACACATCCCCCTGCCCTGGCCCTCCTCACCCACAGAGCCTAAGCCGTACTGGCAGACACTGCAGGGAACAAGCAGCTATGCACACAAACAGTTTCACGGACACACACAGACACACACGCACGCACTCAGGCACGCACACACAAACACACACAGGCACTTAGTTCAGATGGTCTTGAAAATGCATGCACTCTCACACAGAAACTCCGTACACATGCTACAGCATTTGTGTTTACTCATTTAAATAATTGAACATACAGTTTTCACACACTGTATTAGGCAGTCCAATATACAGCAACACATGCATGCATTTTGTACATTAGCACGCTGTACAGTCTGTCTACACTCTGACACAGACATCAGTGTTGTTCCAGTCTATCTGACATTTTCTCCACGTTGTTCCTTCTCTGGAGTGTGTGTGTGTGTGTGTGTGTGTGTGTGTGTGTGTGTGTGTGTGTGTGTGTGTGTGTGTGTGTGTGCGTGCGTGCGTGCGTGCGTGCGTGCGCGTGCGTGCGCGTGCGTGCGTGTGTGGCAGTCTGGAGGCTGTACAAGTCGCAGAAATGAAACAGGGAAGCATTTTTCAGTGCATTTTTCAGTGTTCTCTTCTGCTATCTGTAATCCCCTGCTACCTCAGCTGGAATGCAGATAGAAAGCTTTAGTCATCCGTCTAATAATAGTCTGCTAGTTTCAGAGACCTACGTACCGGTACACACCCAGCCTACCTGTATCTGCAATTCAACTCTAATATCTCCTTGATTGATTTTGGGTGTCTCCCAAATGGCACCCTTTTCCATATATAGTGCACTACTTTGACCAGGGCCTATAGGGAATGGGGTGCCATTTGGGATGCAAACCTTAACTTTGTTATACAGCTCGTTTCCACTCCTTTAGTTGTATTCACTCCCTGTACAGTCTTCTTCTGGGGAGCAGTCACCTCTAGCCTACAAAGGGCAAGACAAAAACATCATTAGTTCCTCCTCTGAATTCTGTTCATCCGTGAGTCTGCTGATTTCTGCCGATAGAATCTACCACCGAAATCCTTCTGTTGTACAGTATTCCCCTCTTTTAAAACAGTGACCCGGCTTTAAGGGTTCAAACTATTGTTGTTCATCTCTGTCGACACGGTCAGGGGAGTTGAGGTTAAGCACTGTAACACTGGAGCACGTTATATTAGCAGAGTCCCGCTAGGGGCCGCGAACCCTGACCTCTCCCACACACACACACACACACACACACACACACAAACTCCCCAGAGGTTCCGTGCATTGATTTAGATCCTGAGCATGCTGCTACTTCTTCTGCTCTGTGAATGGCGTCAGCAGAGAGGAAACGGGCTTCTGGAAAAACATTGTTAATTGGTTGCCAGGCTCCATGGGGCAGTGGGACTGGCTGGTCCAGACTGCAGGGAGTGGAGTAGGAGAGCAGGAGCGGAGAAGAGAAGAGGTGCAGGGAAAGGGGAGGTGCAGAGAGAGGGAGAGGAGCGGGGAGAGGGGAGGTGTAGGGAGTGAGCGGCGAAGTGGGCAGGAGGAGGGTTATGTAAGGTACAGTAATGTGCTCTGACAGGCTCTCTCCAGCAATGAGCACTCTCCTCGTACACAACAGCCACTCAACAACAGATATACTCAGGGAGACAAACACAGGTTAACACTTCAGTGTCACTTCCCATTCTGCTGTATACACAAGACACACTCTGCCCCTGTCGTTCCCACTATGAAGGGCTCTTTTCAGTTGATGTTATGACATTTAACTTTGGAGTTAGTTGTATTGCTTTCGGAGGTACAACTGAGCGTTAGTTTCCTTTGGAAAAAGAACGAGTGACAATATGTCTGCAATTGTTTTTGCTGTGAACAGAAGACTATTTTCTCTCCTCTCAAGAGGTTTGTCTGTTTTGCCAGATGGATGTTTTTGAAAATGTAAAATGTTCTGCTTCACAGCTAATCCAGAATCTGAAGCAGCTAATGAGACCTCATGCCATCGAATTCAAGTCCCCACTAGAGCTGTCTGCGCAGGGTGAGTGTAGCATGCATGACCCCACAAACGCAATTTCACATATGTACATGATCGATTTTCCAATATCTGCTACATGCGCCGCTGTGCACGTTCCCTGAATGTAAATAGTGAACATTAATCAAACCCAGCAAGGCAAACCAAGTTAATCAGGACATTAGGGAACACGCCGGCAGACATGTCTGAAGTTCCTGAGCTCTGAACGCACCCGCCCATCAATCATTTCCCCCTGACACTTATTGATGTCATGCTAATTATTTCTCAATTAATATCTCATTATCTCCACTGAGTGTTTCCCTCTCCTCCATTTCCACCAGTTTATAGCTTGATCAAGCTTTACAGTACATGAACACTTCAATCAACTGTATATTTCAATCAACCTTTGAGAGTAGTTGTTGGGAAAAAGTGAATTATTTTCCTTTCTGAGAACAGATTAGCTAGCGGAGGGGTGAAGAGAAATCAACTGTACTTAACCGGTGCCCCTCGACCCCACCCACTCTCTCTCTATTTCTCTCTCTCTCTAGGCAAGGAGATGATCGAGATGTACTTTGACTTCCGTCTCTTCCGCCTGTGGAAAACCCGCCAGCACTCCAAGCTGCTTGACTATGACAACCTTTTGTGACATTGCTCACCTTTCACCTTTGTCAGCCTACTGGCTGTGTATCTCATCACCGATAGCCTATAGTGACGGCTTTCCTTGAGAGGTCCTGGACGGGAGCGCTCTGTAGAAGAGGTGCAACAGGAAGACGGGGTTCAGGTGGTTTTACTCACTGAGGAGGCTTCAATCCTCAGCTCTCAGATGAATTGAAGGCACTAAGTGAAATCCAGTAGCAGCTACTGTCAAGAGGTGAACTGTAAATTTCCCCCCATCCATTTTCACTGTCTCAACTAATGCCTCTACTGGAGAGAACCAGAGAGAGAAGGTAAAAGAGAGGAGTGGATAGATCATCCTTTAGTCTCAAGAGACACATAGAGTTAGATTTTAAGCTCAGGAGCCCAGAAAGTCTTCTTTTAGAGAGAGAGAGAGCGAGAGAGAGCGAGAGAGAGCGAGCGAGAGAGCGAGAGAGAGAGAGAGAGAGAGAGAGAGAGAGAGAGAGAGAGAGAGAGAGAGAGAGAGAGAGAGATGCAGCACCTGCAGGGAAAATAAAAACTCTTTGAGAAAGGGGAGAAGAGATGGCGACATATTTCCTCCTTTGTCTACCTGTCAGCTGTGTGAAATCAGATTAAAGCTCATTTTTTTTCAGGAAGTACGTAGATCTCCCTAAGGAGCTAAATGTATTTATAAAGTGTTTTGGTGGTTTTCGGAGCTTTAGAGAATAGATTTCCGTTATCTATACATGTACCACAAATAGAAAAGATAGTACTAAATTAGTCTTACCAATAATTCAAAGTATCTATATATCGTATAAAACAGCTTTTATTTTAACTTATTGTATTAGTATTTCTTATGGACTGTTTGACTTGAATATCTCAGGGTTACTGCTATCCCTCGTATGATAATTGCCGTCACCTCATGTACCGTCATAACGTAACGGAATAGGATCGGAGATGTCTTTCGACTAGTTCCGATCCTCTCCGCTCAGTGGTTGTCAGGGAAACCATTTCTGTGTCTCTGAGCACCTGTGCGTGTTTGTGTGTGAACGAGGCAGGTGTTTGTATTTTTAGATTCTTCATACACTAGGTCAATTGTAGCTTATTGCTCATTACACATGCAACAGTGACACCGTACCAGAGCCCTTCCACGTTGATGTTTTACCCTGCTGAACTATGGACACAGACGTTTCTTTCTTGTCGTGTTCAGTTCACTCCCAGGGAATGATACCCTTATGCTGTGAGCGCTCTGTCTTACTGTGTGTGTCTGCATTGCATTGCTAACTGTGCATCATTTAATACTGCCATGAGGTTTATAGAAAGTGGACTAGGCCTAGCCTAGATGACTTGTGTCACACTGCTTATGGTAATCTCCCTCTCTTTATATCTACAGTATATTTACTTGTGTTGAACTAGTATTGCTGCTAGTTACTCTAGTTCTCTCTGCACTGCCTGTGTTTTTCTTCATTCTTGTATGAACCAAAATCTCAGTATTCTTGTCATGTCATTCTTATGGCATTTACTTTCTTTGTATTGTGCTATTGACTTTTAACAAATGGGCTCTCTGTCTTGCCTATGTGATATTGTGCAACACTCAGTAGTGGTTTACAGTACATCTCAAACACGCGGAGCAGTTCTGTGAAGGAGTGTGTAATGATATTGAGATTGGTTTCAAACTTTTGCTTGTGCTCAAAAGTGGCAAAATAACATCGTTTAAGGATGCTTTTCTCATTTCCTCCTTAAACTGTTCCACCAGAGCTAATAACTGAATGTGTGTGTAGCTCCCCGGTGTGTGTGTGGGTGGTTTGTGTGTTTCTCAGAATCCTTGCCTGATGGGGCACTGCAGGGGTACTGAACTGTGAGGAGTCTTCATTATCAGTGTTTTCTCTTAGCTGGGGGGGGGGATGATAATACACATCTTTATGCATCCATGTGGACATACTCAGTACAGAGAGACAAAAGAGAGGGGGGATTTTCTTTATATTCCGTAAGATTTGCTATTATTCAGCAATGTTGGTACAGAGGGTACACGTCTAACAATTCTTTGTTGACCTTCCTAGAATGAGGCAGGCACTCCGTGTATTTTACTCACTTGTAGTTGTTCTACATTTAACTCTTTCTCACTAACATACGAGTATTACTGTACATGCGTTATATTGATGTGCAATCAACATTCAGTTTGTGCCACATGGGTACTGTATCTCTCCCCACTCCTCTGTTTAATGTGTACCTTTACAAAACTGTTAACCAAGGATACAAACCCTCTATCCTGTAGCAATAGACTTCGTAACATTTCCTACACTGTTATTAGAAAATATGCGTTTTGCCTTGTTTTGGTCCCAACTGGCCCCAATGCACAGCAATCTCCAACATTACTGACATTGATATGGAAGTAGAGACAGAGGGAGAGCGCACGAGAGAAAAGAGAGAGAGTGAGAGAGAAAGAGCACGACTGTACACTTTGATATGTGAGGCTCAGTGTTTCTAGCAGATGAGGATGTGTGTGTATCTTGCTACTCAGAAAGTAGCCTACTGTATGTGTGGTCTTGGACATCCCACAGTTACTGACCTTCCACTTCCTCTGCTCAGAGCCTCACTGCTGCCTGTCTCAAAAGCTAACCCCAGGAGGGATTAGGGCCTAGATTTAATGCGGAAGATCTGCGCAATAGCACAATAAAAATTTAAAAGACAATGTTCCTGTGTTCGCCGAGACTACATTCACGGTACACACTGCATATGTCGGCTCTATCGGGAAATGGCCTAACGCGGCTCTTCCATGATGTGGATTGAATCTAGCCCAAGGTGTTAGAGCACCAGGACATTAATTGTTACCGTATTAAAGTACATCAAATTGGCCATATCTATCTGTCTTGGTCTGTTTTAATGCAAGTTAGCTCGAAAAACGGAAATGGAAAAACTGTGAATTAAGTGAAGTGAATTACTTGAGCACAGTGAATTAAAAAATGTTGTATGAATCATTGATGTATGGTTCTGCTTTAAAAATATGTTTATGACCCAGGAGATAGGCCAGTGGACAGAGAACCATCCTTTAAATACCATGGATATAGGAATATTTATTATCTGGTATTTGAGGATGATTTCAAACCATTGTGCCAGCAGAGCCGGAAGTGGCGGAGCAAAAGTAGTGCACTATATAGGGAATAGGATGCAATTTGGGATGCATATGTAAGAAGAGGAGTGTACGAGGGCTATGGCAATATTTCTTGGATAGTTGACAAGCATGGATAGACATGGATAGACATTAAAACTTTGAGATTGCAAAAGAGAGACGTGTAAATGAGAAGTTGGTCTGGCCCATATTTAGATGAGAGCTAGGGGTTTTGTCCCAAATGGCTCCCTATTTCCTATTTAGTACACTACTTTTCACCAGGATTCTGCTCAAAAGTAGTGTACTTTCTATAGTGAATGCAGGGACTGTAATGTATTATACTGGAGCCAGAATCAGCGGAGCGAGCGCTGGCTGCTCATCGTGGTTTGACTTATCATCCTGGCCAACGAAGCAGCCATTTCCATTTCTGTGAGGAGAAATATAATCACACAAACCAAGACATCCATCTCACACGCTCTATTAATTCAAAATGTAACCTTCTGTCATCACCAATGAGGAAATAAGACATTGCCATGAACTTTCATCCCATTTTTAATGTTTGAGTTTCTCCCCCGTTGACTGCGTCCACTTTTTATCAAGAGATATTGTATGCCTCCCAAATGACACCATGTTCCCTGTATAGTGCACTACTTTTGAACAGAACCCTGTGGGGAAAGGGTGGAATTTGGGACTCAGCCATTGCCTAGTTCTCTGCTCTGTATGCTCTGCTCTGTGTTGGGGATGCTGATTGAGTTATGATGATTGATTGATGCAGCTCTAATTGCTCTGACGCCTCATGTTGGGAAGTGATTGTATTTTGGAACGAGGGGGAGCGCACAAAGATCTCATATTGTGTAACCTCAGTCTTAACTTTTCACAAAGTCTGGACCAGGGCGTTGCATTTTCAGTAGATTTCTTTCGGTAGATTTACATAGCATACTAGAATAGAAAGGGAGACTTTAGAAGTGATAACTATCACTAATGTAATTCTTTAGTCAGGTTGAATATCCAAATGTCTTGATAAAAGTATTGTTTAAAATGCTAATTATGATAATGATAAGGATTGATTATCTGTGGTGATTTTAATTCGAGGAGATACTAAAGAAAATAGACTGGGGTAGTGTACCTTTACTTAGAATAGCCATATATCTTGAGAATTGACATTTAATTGAAATTTTAAACTTGCTGTAACTGAACTAATATCACGAGCAGTACAGTATGTTTCGCACTGTACAATATTGGTACTAGCCAGTCGCAAATGTTTTTAAAGTGTTGTTTTTCTTTTCAGTAAAAAATGTATCCAGTTCTAATCAATTTGTGTCTTCGTTGTTTCTTTGTTGGCTGACTCACCTGAATCTGTAAATAACTTTCTCTATTTTACAATGAACTGTTGGGAAATAAGCAGCACAATGATAGATAGGTGATTTATCCATCCAGTCCAGCATCTCAATTTATCCTCAATCATCTCTTGCCTCTCTGCCTATAATACACAATGGTTGATACCCACCCACACACACACACACACACACACACACACACACACACACACACACACACACACACACACACACACACACACACACACACACACACACACACACACACACACACACACACACACACACACACACACACACACACACACACACACACACACACACACACACACACACACACACACACACACACACACACACTTTCCACAGTCTCTGGCTGGTCATCAGCTGGTGCTTAAAGGTTGTCAGCTCATAGGAGATGTACTTAAGTGTGACTATTCACAGAGCAATGCTTGTAAACAGCAGGCAGAGAATAACTGAAGGGCAGTGGTGGAAAAAGTACTCAATTGTCCTACTTGAGTAAAAGTAAAGATACCTTAATAAAAAATGAATTAAATATAAGTCACCCAGTAAAATACTACTTAAGTAAAGGTATCTGGTTTTAAATGTACTTAAGTACAGGGGTGGAAAAGAAAAAAAAATGGTAAAGTAAATGTAAATGCCCTACATCAAATTCCTTATATTAAGCAAACCAGAGAGCTCAGTTTTCTTTTTTCCACAGGCAGAATGGGTGGGGCACACCAACACCCTGACATCTTTTACAAATGCAGTATTGGTGTTTTGTGAGTCCGCCAGATCAGAGGCAGTAGGGATGACAACACGTTATATTGATAGGTGTGTGAATTGGACCATAACTCTCTCCTGCCTCAGCCTTCAAAATTTATTTAAGTCATTTTTGGTGTCAGGTAAAATGTATGGGAGTAAAACACACCTTATTTTCTTTAGGAATGTAGTGGAATAAAAGTAAAAGATGTCAAAAATATAAAGAGTAAAGTACAGATACTCCAAAAACGACTTAAGTAGTACTTTAAAGTATTTTTTACTTTACTACTTTAAACAACTGTTAAAGGGAGATGGAGGATGGAGCTGCTGAGACCAACACTGAAAAACAAGAACAAAGTGATGGTGAGCACTCATGGGATTGGCTGGTTGGAGCCTTTCATTAGCAGGTAGAGAGAAAAAGAGGGAGGGAGGGAGGGAGGGAGGGAGGGAGGGAGAAACAAGCCATTACACGTGATGTAGTCTGAATCTGGGCCACTCTACTCCCTCTGTCTTAAGCCCCAAAGTTAACATTCCTCTAAGGGCACACGATTGGATTACGTGACATTCTCAGGGTGTTGGTGTTTAATTGGTGTTGTGGCTTTTGGCAACACATTTGAAAAAGGTCCCCAGGGATATTAATAATTCAAAATAATGAGTCAGGGTTTTCCATTAGCTCAGAGTGTTTTCTGTGCCTCATCAAAGACGTTCAACCACACACAGTCGAGAGTGATTTCCTATGGATAACTGTACAGTATCTGTACACAAACACATCTCTTTACCTGCACACAGACACGTGGAGCTGTTTGTTTGTGTGTGCGTGTGCACTTCCATTTGTGTTCTTATATGTGTGAATGTCTGCATGTGTGCGTGTGTGTGTGTGTGTGTGTGTACGTGCCTGTGTGCATGCATGCATGGCTCAGATTGGAGTGAAGAATGGCATTTATAAGCACTTTTATAGCAGGTATGTCTCCTAGGTTGTAGGTTTCACCAGGCATTTACAGCCTGTATGAATCAGGGCCAGTAAGATGGGTGATCGTATGACAGGCTGACACGCTTGGATGAGACAGACTGCTTCAACCTTTCTGCTGTCTTCACTGATGAAGGGTGCTATATTCCACACTACACTACCTCCTGCCTCTCCCCCCGAGCCCCAGTCCTACCAAGGGCACTGCTTCATTGCACTTTCCTCATAGAATGTGGGCCCAAATGACACCCTATTCCCTATATAGTACACTACTTTTGACCAGAGCCCTATTGACTCTGGTCAAAAGTAGTGCACTATAAAGGGTAAAGGGTGACATTTTGGACAAAATACTGGGGTCCTGACCCTCCTGGTCCACTTCACTACACTTCACACCTCACATCTGAGGAATGGAGGCCATAGAGGAGGCTTTATAGTCCTGTAAGACCCTTAAATCTGAACCCTTTATACTCAAGGGAAATGGCCTATATGGATAGGGCTAAATTGAAATGTTTCTTATAGAAGAAATATGCAGAACTATGGTAGCAATTGAAAGGGAACAGTTTGGAGATGATGTAAAAATTATTAGACCAAAGGTGATGAGAACAGTTCACCTGACACAAGACTGAACCCGAACATTACACTGCTGATTTTATGTGCGTTTTACATTTACTATACTTTTCGCTGCATTTGTTGATAACGAAATCTATAAGTAATCTGGATACATTCAGTAACATGATAAGAATATTCCTGGAAAATGTGGGGTAGGTGCAACATAAGACAAAAAATTACAAGGGTTTAAGTGAGAGGACTAACTTGTGACTCCAAATGGCCACATCTCTCCAAAGTGTGCCCAGTTCCAAAGCAATTTCAATGCACCGTTTTAACTCAAAAAAGAGTCTTCAACTATAAGATGCTTTTTTAAGCTCTCCTAGCTGTGCCGTTGAGGAACTAGAGCAAGCACACTTGTAGTTGTTTTGTTTGGAACACAGCCCTGCATCCCCGCCTTTACACGATTACTGTTGTTCATTGCGCAATCCAAAAACAGTCGATTATAAATCGCAATCTGGTTCAGGTGGGTATCATTTGAAAGCTTGTTCTATTGCCAACATGTCTAGCTAAATTATAAAATATAATATTACAATGTTAGGCTTTCACAATGTAATTCAGGAAAAATTCTTGTAATTTTAGTGGACATAGAAAAGAGTCATGAGTGCATTCAGGTACGTGTGCTGCGTGAATTTTCTTCTCAATAGACAAACAGACTCATTGGGGCGGTTTCGCGGATACAGATTAAGCCTAATCCTAGACTCAATTGCACTTTTAAACTGGACTAACTGAAATGGCATTTCTCAGGTTTAAAAAAGTCTCAGACTTGCCATAGTAGATTTAAAAAGTTTGATTTCCAGAAGGACGATTAGAGTTAATCTAGATCTAAATGAAGCCTTAAATTAAACCTGGCCAGAGGCAGGTTAAACTTCAGATTAATGGATGTTGGCCCCCAGGTGATTTAAAATGAATATTTTCTTAACTTTTACCCCTTTTTCTCCCCAATTTCGTGGTATCCAATTGGTAGTTACAGTCTTGTCTCAATGCAACTCCCGTACGGAGACGGGAGATGCGAAGGTCGAGAGCCATGCGTCCTCCAACACACGACCCAACCAAGCCGCACTGCTTCTTGACTCAATGCCCACTTAACCCAGAAGTCAGCCACACCAATGTGTCAGATGGAAACACCGTACACCTGGCGACCGTGTCATTGTGCATTGCACCCGGCCCACCACAGGAGTCGCTAGAGCACGATGGGACAAGGACAACCCTGCCCGGCCAAACCCTCCCCTAACCCGGACGACGCTGGGACAATTGTGCGCTGCCGGTTGGCTGCAACAAAGCCTGGACTCGAACCAGGATCTCTAGTGGCACAGCTAGCAACTGCGATGCAGTGCCTTAGACCACTGAGCCACTCGAGAGGCCACCCCCAGGTGTACCTTGGCAATGGAGGAAAATGGAAGACCTGGACTTCTTCAGTGATGATCAAAGAGCACCACCAAGGCCAGACAGAAGGGTGGTTATAGACAGGAGGTTATAGAATGATTTTGATGAAATCGGTTTCTGTAACGTTTCCGTACAAAAGAAAATGCAGCTGACGTTTGTTTGCTTGAGCCAAGGACTTCGTCTGACTCTCTTAGGGGAATGCCCATCCCTCCTTCCCTACAAGTACTGTATATTATATGTGAACTGAAAGACACTTACAGTACATCAAGATCCCTAATGCTGCTGCCCACAAAGTATAGTTAATTGAATATGGGAACTTCCCTGGAGTCATTGGCTGTATAGATGGATGTCATATTCAAGTGTCCCTCTAGGAGTTGAAAAGAGGAGTACAGGATTAGTAAATACTGGTTCTCAATCGATGTACAAAGTGTGTGCACTCCCAATTAGCAGTTCTCCAACGTTGTTGCACATTGAAAGGTGCAACTCATGCACTCAAGGATTTTCCAAAACTCCTCTTTTCATGCTCAGCTTGGAGGACAACATAGTGGAATCATACTTGGTAACAGTGGGTACGTATGCACAGACCAACTTCTTGTTCACCTCCTTTCTTTATGGAATATGACCTGAGCAACAACAGTACAACCAAGCACATATACGCACCAGAGGTGTAGTGGAGTGCATGTTTGGTGTATGGTGTCTCAGAAACACATTGCGCTTCCAACCAAGACGATTCTGCATTGTCATAATTACAAATGTTAAATGAATGTGTCCTACCAAATGAGGAGAGGAACGATCCCCCATCTAAACTGTCCAAATGGTCATCATCGGGGATGCCTCACAGGGGTTGCTGGCTATCAGTGATCCCGGTCAACAAGTCCCCCAGCTCATATGTCTCCGTGTTTCCACTGCTCCAGAGTCCAATGGCGGCGAGCTTTACACCACTCCAGCCGGTGGTGATCTTAGGCTTGTGTGGCTGCTCAGCCATGGAAACCCATTTCATGAAGCTCCCGACAAACAGCTCTTGCGCTGCTGTTGCTGCCAGAGGCAGTTTGGAACTCGGTATTGAGTGTCGCAATTGAGGACACACAATTTTTACGCGCTACGTGCTTCAACACTCGGCGGTCCCATTCTGTGAGTTTGTGTGGCTTACCACTTCGCGGCTGAGCCGTTGTTGCTCCTAGATGTTTCCACGGGTTTGGCTGAATTAGCTAAATCCACTAATTTGAATGGGTGTCCACATACTTTTTTATGTATAGCGTACAGTGAATGTACAAAACATTAGGAACACCTTCCTAATATTGAGTTGCACCCCTTTTTGCCCTCAGAAGAGTCTCAATTTGTCAGGGATGGACTCTACAAGGTAGAGCGTGGAAAACCCAGCAGCATTGCAGGTCTTGACACACTCAAACCGTTGCGCCTGGCACTTACTGCCATACCCCGTTAAAAGGAACTTCAATATTTTGTCTTGCCCATTCCTCCTACTGCATGATTCCATGAGTTATTTAATTGTTTTGATGCTTCACTATCATTCTACAATGTAGAAAATAGTAAAAATAAAATAAAAACCTTGACCTAAGTGTATATATATATATTTTTTTTTACACTGTTTGGACCTGAAAAAATGCCCAAGGAATCGAATGACAGAAAAATCGTCCCATTGGATTTGTTTCCTTGGTTAAGATTTTAGATCATTACATTATATAACAGAAGATGGTTTACAAAAACAATCAATATTTGAACTTATGCATGACATTTTCATCAGCAGTACAGCATTGATTTGAGTGATGTAAATGAGGGCTGATATCTAGGTATCGGAGGTGAAATTCTGAGAATATGGATGTACTCCACCTACCACCACCGCTGAGCTCAATAACCATCCTTCACCCTCCCTGAAGAGTGTGTATGATGAATGCCTGATGCACCCCAGCAAGCATATGGATGAGTCCCAAATGGCACCCTATTACATATATAGTGCATTACCTTTGACCCATAGAGCTCTGGTCAAAAGTAGTGCCCTATGTAGGAAATAAATTAGGATGCCATTTCAGACTCAGCCATTGGTGAACCTGTCAGGGCCCTGTCGCTCCCCCACCGCACCCTAACCGTTCTCCCACCACTCCTGTACTTGGGGTTTGAAGGTTAATTGGGTTGAACCCAGATACACATCATAATGGTCAGATCAATCATCAATCAGGTCTTTACTGTGTGGGGGTCAGAGGGGGGAGAAGAGTACAGAGAGCAGAGCTCAGTGTGCGTCTCAAATGGCACCCTATTCCCTACATAATGCACTACTACCTTATGGGCCCTGGTCAAAAAGAGTGCATTATATAGGGAATAGATTGACATTTGGGACGGGACCTCAGAATTGATTCAGGCTGAAACTGAGAGGGAATTGAATGCTTTTACAGTGTTATCATGCCCTTAAAGCCATCCACCCTCACTAGTCCTCACCATCCCTCACTGATATCAAAATCTGTTATAGATATATTATAGAGCAGGGGTAGGCAACAGATTTGAGTATTTTTTCCCCAAAATGGTATTCAGCTAAAAATGTGTTTCATTTAGGATATCTGTTCACCAAGTACAGTACTCCCATAAAAAAAGAGATGTGATCATTTCTCAAGATATGAAATTATTGTTATTTTCAAATCTCTTTTTGTGCTTAGTTGTGGTCACTTTGCAGTGTACAAATGATTCAAATTATTTTCCAGCCCCCTGACCACCCGCGGCGGAATCTCGTTGCCTACCGCTGTATTAGAGGCACAGCATCCTGCGCTGGCTGGGTCATGAGCATCAACAGATTGTCCAGTATACAATACCAGACTGCCGTATTTCCACATCACTTCACATTTCACACACATAGGCTGAGTGTCTTATGTGATATACCCTGCCAGGTGTAATCACATAAGACACCAGCCAGCACTGAGCACACAGACCAATTCTTGCTAATAAAGTGGACAAAATCAAATTGTATTGGTCACATACACTTGTTTAGCAGATGTTATTGCGGGAGTAGCGAAATGCTTTTGTGCAGTGTGTAAGCAGGCAGGTATGACTTTGTCCCAAATGGCACCCTATTCCCTATAGGCCCTGATCAAAAAAAGCTATACTATATACGGAATAGGGCGCCACTTGGGACAAAGATTGTACAGCCATTAAATGCATGTCATAGCAGTGCTATAGCCTGCTGTAAGTTTATTTTCCTTTTTATTTCCAGAACCACAATTCATGTCAGTTCTCACTGGATAGGATTCTCAGTTATCTGAACCGAGAGAGGTCAGGTGTGTGTGAATGTGGACATCTTCCTTCTTAAGCCTCATTCCTTGTTCTGACCGGACATTCTGTAGCGGTTGCTACCGGCCTCTTGTTACATTTATGGTTCTCCCAATCTCTACAACCCAGCCCTAGTTTACAGGGCCATTTGGGGCATCCTCCACCTCTCTTGCCATTAGGATGGTAATAACTCTATGATGGCACTGGAGAGAGAGCGATGGCCCACACCACAGACCCCTGGGAAGGGAGGACACTGATGCAGTGTAATACGCCATGGACACTAATGCTAGCATTCTGTAAATATATCTACTACAGTGCAACCTCTGGACCTCAGGATACTGCTGATGTAGTTACTATAAGGTAAATGGGATTTCAGTCCCTTTCATTAGGCAAATCCTCATCGATCCAGAAGACGTTATCCATCTGTCTGATTATGGTAAAGACTGGCCTTATCTTCTAATATATTCATATTTTATTCTTTATTTTTCCCCCCAACTTTTACTCTGTTAATGTTTTATTCATTCTGCTAAATTATCATGTGAGGTGATGAATTTCATGTGTTGTAAAGTAATTAGTTAAATCTACCATGAATTGGCCAGTGTGTGTTCAACCCACTTTTAAATCCTTAATAACCGTGTAACTTGGACTTTTACTGTTAATCCTCACCCCAGGCCAGCTATGTAGGAGAAAGCTTCTCTCTGGTCTCCCCTTAATCTCCCCTGTAGCTCTGAACGTGCTTCTACACCTGCATCGCTTGCTGTTTGGGGTTTTAGGCTGGGTTTCTGTACAGCACTTTGAGATATCATCTGATGTAAGAAGGGCTATATAAATAAATTGGATTTGAACGTCAGAAGTTAGTAATAAAAGCTAAGTTCCTCTATTTCGCAAAGGTAGCTATAGTTCTTTGTATAGAAATATACATTATTTATAGACCCCAAGGAGAGATATACTGTTAGCTTTCCTGTTTGTTCAGTGTCTCTCTACATTTTTTATTCTATTCCTCTCCAATATGCTCAGTCAGCTCTCCTCTCTCACTTTGTAGAAACCTGCCTCTACGGCACATTACCTGGCCCAGGGGAGGAGAGGAAAACAGAGAGATGGAGAGAAGAGACAAGAGAACTGACAGCTGAACTGATGTACCTTCTCTCTGCTGCTGAGTCCTTTTTTTCTTTGAGTTGGTCACAGTTTGTTTATTTTCTTATGGCCAGAGAGAGAGAGAGAGAGAGTCAACAGTTTGCAGGGCATTAGGTGTGACCATGTGACCAGGCTGCATTTCCATCCATGTTTCCCCTCCTCTCAGCATCTTGACCCACATACACACCTGGCTGATGCAAGACATGACATCTGGGTCTAGTTGGAAGATGGTTTTAAACATTTTGGGGGCAAATCGGAGATCGGAAAAGGTCAATGACTCCGGTGTCCTGTCCTATCTAAACCCAATGATTTTAATGCCGTCAGCCTGTCATGCAGTCTGAATGCTGGTTGAACCCCACCTCAGACTCCCAGCAGGGTTCAAATAATGAACCTGTGAACTCAACATGAATTAATTCTTCATACCACTTCACATATAACACATATCATTTGTTCCTCACGTCATTTATACACTTAATGTAAGAAGGTTTTCTTCTATGTTGTCTCTGTCATTCCAGCTGAGCTCATTCACAGGTTTACGCTCTGATTTACGCTACTCATCTACCTAATCAGGGTGTTTTAATTGCTTCGGGGTGAGAGAGAGAGAGAGAGAACAGTGTGTGGATAGGAAAGCTGCTAAGGTGGCTTTTTCAACTCTGGCCTGTAATGGGGAAGTGACAGAGCTGGAGCATTTTCACACATCAAGCGTCCAACAGAGCTGTGGCTGCTCACACTGAACCCAGAGGCAGGACTCAAATAGCATTCATCGCTTGCCTTCTACAATTAAATGCATATAATTCAAATTGTGCTTTTAGAACTACAGGAAGCTCTATAAATTACAATAACTCTTTTCAAATTGTGTTAACATAACTCCAATTATATCCCATGTGATATCTCTTTATTGGCCCTGGCCACCTGGTTGAGCCAAAGTACCAGTCAAAGGTGTTTACTCCCCATTATGGAGAAAGTTAGAGCCTGAAGCAAGCTATGAGTCACATTTCCAAATGAGCCACTGAAATTGGCAGAGAAATTACTCACCTCTCCTCGAGCAGAAAGGTTAGGCTAGAGTGGTGTGTTACGTAAGGCTTATTTTGGATGAAATACCACTTGGTGACTGATGCTGAGTGTCGTTTGTGGCTCTCCCACTGTGACTGCTGTTAGCAGTTGATGTTATTCTTCAATAACACGAACTCCAAAGCAAATCAGGGGGAGAAAAATATGTTTATTTGAGAAGGACAAATCATAGATGTTATGCTGGGAGATAGACGTTCAGTCTCCCCTGTCCTCAGCTTTTCTCCACCGTACAAAGGAACAGGATGCCATTTATAACCCCCCCACCCTAGCCTGGGGTTGACCATTCAGAAGTCCTTGCAGTACCACTGGGCCAATGGCCAAATAACAAGTATCCTGCTCCGGACTCAATGTACAGACCGTAGCACATGTAGCTCTGAGTTCAGGAGTGGCATTCCACAGATTCTAAACAGCTGTTGAACTGAAACCCAACTCCTAATTACAATTCCCTATTGACCATTAGTACTCTAGTTTTTAGTCCTCTCATCCTCTGCGTTGTGTATTTATCTTCTTATACTGGCCTAGTTGAACCTGGAATCCTGAGGAGAGGTGAGTGGCTCACCATGTGGCCTGGTCTAGATGCTCTGTCCCCAATCAATCAATCTCTACTCCCCCCCACATCTCTCAAGAATGGTCTAACACCAATATCTGTCCCACAGGATGTGACAGAGCTGGTCTAAATTCTAGAAATGGGGTCGCCTTGACCCTGGAACGCCATGTCTTATCCATCAGGTCTCAGATGTATTTTTCCTTGCCCTGCGAGTGTTCTGTCTCGTCTGATCATGACTCAGGGAGTATTGAGCTGTCGGTGAACACATTTTAAGCCAACTCAGATTTGCAACACTTACCATGCTGTTTCACTCTCACAAACACTCTCAGCCCTTGGACTTTTTTTTTAATGACAGGCATGATATCTTTTAAATTGAATTTCAGAGTACCCACATGAAAATACAACAGTATACTATGGTTTGAATACTGTACTATTATTTGTAAGAAATTGTCTAGTTTTGAAAAGACTGTATGGCTGGATTTAGTGAATGGTGAAAATAAAAAGGCTCCCGTCAGAGTGACTCAAATTCATGACTTCTCTTTAAGATGTTTTATTTTAGGCAGGTCAATCGTCAGAGGACATTGAAGTTAAAGAATATATACTGAACAATAATATAAAACGACACATGTAAAGTGTTGGTCCCATGTTTCTTGAGCTGAAATAAAAGATCCCAGAAATGTTCCATATGCAGAAAAAGCTTATTTCTCTCAGATTTTGTGCACACATTTGTTTACATCCCCATTCGTGAGCATTTCTCATTTGCCAAGATAATGCATCCACCTGACAGGTTTGGCATATCAAGAATCTGATTAAAACAGCATGATCATGACACAGGTGCACCTTGTGCTGGGGACAATACCACTCAAATGTGCAATCATGTCACAGATGTCTCAAGTTGAGGGAGCGTGCAAATGGCATGCTGACTACAGGAATGTCCACCAGAGCTGTTGCCAGAGAATTTAATGTTCATTTCACTAGCATAAGCTGCATCCAACGTAATTTTTGAGAATTTTGGCAGTACGTCCAACCGGCCTCACATCCGCAGACCACGTTTAAGCACGCGAGCCTAGGACCTCCACATCTGGCTTCTTCACCTGCGGGATCATCTGAGACCAGCCACCCGGACAGCTAATGAAACTGTGGGATTGCACAACCTAAGAATTTCTGCACAAAATGTCAGAAACCATCTGAGGGAAGCTCATCTGCAAGCTCGTCGTCCTCACCAGGGTCTTGACCTGGCTGCAGTTCGGCGTCGTAACCAATTTCAGTGTGCAAATGCTCACTTTAGATGACCACTGGCACGCTGGAGAAGTGTGCTCTTCATGGATTCATCCTGGTTTCAACTGTACCGGGCAGATAGCAGACGGCATATTCTGTGTTGTGTGGGCGAGCGGTTTGCTGATTGTGAACAGAGTGCCCCATTGTGGCAGTGGGGTTATGGTATTGGCAGGCTTAAGGTACGGACAACAAACACAATTGCATTTTATCGATGGCAATTTGAATGCACAGAGATACCGTGATGAGATCCTGAGGCCCATCCACCACCTCATGTTTCAGCATGATAATGAATGGCCGTTTGTCACAAAGATCTGTACACAATTCTTGGAACCTGAAATTGTTGGAACCTGAAATGGCCTGTCCCCAACTGAGCATGTTTGGAATGCTCTGTATCAACATGTACAACAGCGTGTTCCACTTCCCGCCAATATCCAGCAACTTTACACAGCCATTGAATAAGAGTGGGACAATATTCAACAGGCCACAATCAGCCTGATCAACTCTATGTGAAGGAGATGTGTCGCGCTGCATTAGGCAAATGCTGGTCACACCAGATACTGACTGGTTTTCTGATCTATGCCCCTACCCTTGTTTTAAGGTATCTGTGACCAACAGATGCATCTCTGTTTTCCCAGTCATGTCAAATACATAGATTAGGGCCTAATGAATTTATTTAAATTGATTGATTTCCTTATATGAACTGTAACTCATTAAAATCTTTGAATCTGTTGCATGTTGAGTTTATAATTTTGTTCAGTGTAGTATGTATGGTTCTAGGAACAAAGGAAACAGGTGACAGTTAAATCCACAATAAGCTACAATAACCCTGGCACAATTCATCAATACAACTTTGCCATATAATGCTACTCAAATAATGCTACTCAATAACTAGCAATACTGAACTGGCTTAAACTTAAATGAACAATATGCTAAATGCTAAAGCTAAGAAGCCATAAGAAACAACAGAGCAATACAGCATCAAAAGTAAAGTTCAAGAACATCATCTGATAAGTCAGAAACTATAGAACAAATCAAAGTACATAATAAGACAAAACATCAGGCAACAACTCACTTTTGGTCAATGACGTATACTGCTAGTCCTCAGATGATGGCTACTGTTCAATGAATTGTGTGGTATGAATTGTGGCCATCTTTAATATGGTTAGCGGGTGACCACCTGACCTGTAAGATGAGTCGCCAGGGGACTTGTCTGCTATTTTGGAAGCACTTTGCCACTGTGATGGTGAGTTTGATCGTGAACTGGGCATTAAACATAGTATAATCTGCAACAACCGCCACCACATTAATGCAGCTAATGTGTTCCCTAACCGCTCTTCAGGCATTGTCCTGAAGAGACGGGTCGCTGCTTACACAGGTCTCTGCATCTCTTGGCCACCGAGCCAGTGGTAGGGTTTGTCCATTTTTGGCAGGATTGCAGTGTGGGTTGACACTGACGGATGAAGCCCATACACTTGACTGCGGCACCATCTCTGCCGCCCCATGGAGCCAAGGGCAAAGGCAACTTGAGGCAGGGATGCATCCGGGGTTTGCAATGTCAGAGATTGTGTGGTCAAATCAAATGTTATTTGTCACATGCGCCAAGGTGTAGACCTTACAGTGAAATGCTTACTTACAAGCCCTTAACACTTTCTTTTTCTTAACTGTGTTTTTGGTTTTAAGAAAGTATTTACCAAAATAAACGGAAGTAAAAAAATAAAAAATAAAAACTATAAAAAAATAAAAAGAATTACAAATAATTAAGGAGCAACAAAATAACAGTAGCGAGGCTATCGGTACAGGGTCAACATGCGGGGGCACCGGTTAATCGAGGTAATTGAGATAATATGTAAATAGAGGTAAAGTGACTATGCATGGATAATAAAACAGAGAGTAGCAACAGCGTAAAAATGGGGGGTGGGGACAATGCAAATACTCCGGGTAGCCATTTGATTAGCTGTTCAGGAGTCTCATGGCTTTGGGGTAGAACCTGTTAAGAAGACTTTTGGACCTAGACTTGGCGCTCTGGTACCGCTTGCCATGCGGTAGCAGAGAGAGTCTATGACTAGGGTGTCTGGAGTCTTTGACAATTTTTAGGCCTTCCTCTGACACCGCCTGGTATAGAGGTTCTGGATGGCAGGAAGCTTGGGCCCCAGTGATGTACTGGGCCTTATGCACTACCCTCTGTAGCGCCTTGTGGTCGGAGGCCGAGCAGTTGCCATACCAGGCAGTCCAGCTAGTGGCCTGGCAGTGTCCGAGAAGCGTCATTTCAGCATCACTGCGAGAAGGCTTGGGATCAAGAACCAGTGAACTTGGCATCTCCACTTGACAGGACAGGGTGTCAGAGGGCATAACCAGGGAAGACAGAAGGCACTGTTGCACTGGAGTGTAGCTGGTAAGGAGGCCCTCGTAGCGTTGCAGGGTCCAGCCAATGTGTCTTGAAGCCACATTGGCAGGTTTTGCAGATTGTAGGGATTGAGGCTAGTCGAGTTTAGTTTACCCTTGAGCTGTAGGAACTCTGTGAAGCTGCCTGGGACACTTCGGCAGTTTGCTGAGAAGTCTGTCAACATGGAAACAGTAGTTCAACTTATAACCAGAATGATCTTCCAAAGATGTCAATCTGCTGGTGAGCATGCTGCTTTGTAGAGCGAAGCTCTGGAACCCCTGAGAGTCACCAACCTTCACATCTTGGGCCATGAGGAGGGCAGCCATCTCACTTTGAGTGAGCTGATGATGTTGGCCATGCTGGACCTGGAGTGCCTGAATGCTAGCTGTGTAGGGTGATAAATGTAGGACTGGCCAATAATATGTGCTTCAGGGAGCTTGAGATGTTCCAATAGGACATGGTACTTGTATTTCTCAGTCAAGGAGATTGTCCAGTGCCAGTTTTAGATTCGCAAAGTCCTTTTAACTGTCAGTGGTGAAATCTGGTTTAGGAGCCCAATACAATGGCTAAGGGTGACTTGCATTGAAGGTTGGACCCATCTGCTGAGCTGGACCCCAGGAGGCTTCAGATACCCCTTTGGAGCTGGATGTGGAACTTGCTGCGGGATAGCTGGGTACTCCGACTTTGAAACAGGGTATAGAACTTCCTGCGAGTGACCTGGATAGACTGGTACTGGGAACCGATGGAAGTACACTGGCTGATGTTGAGTCGAGACTGGTTGAGAGTGACCTAGTTGGCCTCAAGCATTGACAGGCTGTGAGTGAACAAGTTGCCCTTGAGCTTGAATGCCCTCTAGCTACAGAAGTAGGGCCTGAGGGAGAGTACAAAATGATTTGTCAATGCTCCTCAGTGTTCTGCACAGGGCAGGTTGCCGATCTGAAGGCCTGGCTGAAGGTGTAGGTAGTTTGAACAACTTGTATGTAGTGAAAGTGCCCTCTACTGATGATAACAGGTTAGGACTGCTAGAACCTTGTGGTTGGTGTTTACCCAGTTGTAGGACTTTGTAGGATCGTCTTTTGGATTTGTAGTAGAGGTACATATTATGCGAGGAAGAGGATTGCCTCTTGGAGACCATCTTGAGATCCAGGCTCCACTTCCTTTGGTTGCAAACCTTAAAATGAGACATAGGACTCATCGGAGTCAGAAGTTTTGTTCTGTTGCTGGTTTTGGAGCAGTTGTGCTGGGACCAGCCAGAGGCCCACTCTCCCGACTGCTGCCGTTCTCACTCTCCTCCAAGAAGAATAAAGAAATGTGGCCAAGCATCTCCTGACGCCTTCTATGCCGCCTTTCATACTGGAGCAGTTGGCTTCTAAGCTGCTTAACCTTTCCGTCTCTTCCATTTCAGCTTTAGACACTGACTCCACAAGTGCTCTTAAGGGACTTCATGTTCAGAGATGCCTGTTGCACAGGGGTTTGCCCATCAGCTCGTCCTGCCCATATGTCTGGCAGAGAGCTGGCTAAATGAGAATGTCCTGTATCCATCCTCTTTGGTAGCCACCAAATCGACACGAAGGGCCATGTAAGAAATGGTTTCGTTTTGAAAGGACTGTATGGTTTTAGTAAATAGTAATGGCCACCAAAGGGATCCTGTCAGAGACACTCAGATTCAGAACTTCTCTTTGATCACTTTGATCCGTTTTATTTAGGCAGGTCAATCATCAGAGGACATTGAAGTTATAGAATGTATGGTTCTAGGAACAAAAGAAACAATTGACAGTTAACATATTCACTATAGCTACAATTGCCCTGGCACAATTCATCAATACACATTTCCCATATAAAGCTACTCAAATGGGTGCTATAAGTAGCAATACTAAAGAACAAATCAAAGTACATCGTAAGACAAAACATCGGATAATAACTCACTTTTGGTCAATGACGTATACTGCTGGTCCTCAGATGATGAATGCTGTTCAATGAATTGTTTAATGTGGTGTGTTATGGCGGCCATCCGAATATGGTCAGCTGTTGACCACCTGACCCATCAGGTGACTTGTCGGATATTTTGGAGAGACACTTTGCCACTGTGATAGTGAGTTTGATAATGAACTGGGCATTAAACATGAAATAATCCACAACAATATTTACTGTATATACTATAGTAATCAATGTAGTGTTTTTGCAGACATGACTATGATAAACTGTATTATTTACATGTTCGTATAGTATTAATACTGTAGTATTACTATAGTTAAGAAACCATAGTATATGCTATAGTAATGAAGGGATCAAGGGGTAGTGGTATAGTATTCTACGATGTACTACAAAATTCTATAGTAAGCACTACACAATCGAGGTGTGGAGTATAGTATTCTACAGTATACTACAGTTTTCTACATAATTCTATTGTAATTACTATAGTATTTTATAGTAAACTGTAGTATTTATTCATGTGGGGCACCTCAACAGAGGCACCCATGCATGCACACACACAGATACTACCACACCATGTGTGTGTGTGCGCGCGTGGCGTGCACACACATAACTTATAGAATATGTAGAGGCATGCACACACATACGTAGTGTGGGTGTGTGTGTGGTTGCGGGCGTGCATTTCTGTCTGAAATTCTGTTTGTCCTACATAAAATAATTCATTCCTGTCCAAAAACGAGCGTGTGTGTGTGTTTCATTCCTCCTGGCTATCATTTTGCAGTCGTCAGATTCAGGGTTCCCTTGGGAGCTCCTCCATTGAGGAAGGGCACCGCCAGTGATGGGATTAGACCAGAGAGCCCAATGGGCCTGTCAATAGCAATCACTCTAACAGCGCATCCTCACAGCCACTCTCCCCAAAACAACACAGGTTGCAACCCAAATGGCTCCCTATTCCCTTTATAGTGCACTGTTTTTGACGAGAGTTGTTTAGTATTGTTTCTTAGAGTGACATTAGCCTGGGTGCCAACGTTTCTGCTCTTTTGCCAACTCCTTATGGAATTGCCATGTTTGGCTTGACAATGTAGTAGGCAAAACCACAAACAGATCTGGGACCAGCCTAGAACGAAATATAATCAGCCAGGAATACAAAACATTAACAACGACTGCTCTTTCCATGACATAGACTCACCAGGTGAATCCAGGTGAAAGCTTTACTACCTAATTGAGGACACTTGTTAAATCCACTTCAATCAGTGTAGATGAAGGGGAGGAGACAGGTTAAATAATTATTTTTAAGCCTTGAGACAATCGTGAATGGGCAAGACAAAACATTTAAGTGACTTATGGTTGTAGGTATGGAATGGTTGTAGGTGCCAGGCTCACCGGTTTGAGTCTGTCAAGAACTGCAATGCTACTCGGTTTTCCACACTCAACAGTTTCCCGTGTGAATCAAGAATGATCCATCACCCAAAGGACATCCAGCCAATTTGACACAACTGTGGGAAGCTGTCATACCCTGATTTGTTTCACCTGTTCCTGTGATTGTCTCCACCCCCTCCAGGTGTTGCTTATTTTCCCCAGTGTATTTATCCCTGTGTTTCCTGTCTCTGTGCCAGTTCGTCTTGTATGTTTAGTCAAGTCAACCAGTGTGACTTGTACTCACATCCTACCTTACCTTTGTCTGTACACTATGCCTCAAATCTATGCTATCGTTCCCAGAAATCTGCTCCTTTTACTTTCTGTTCCGAACGTGCTAGACGGCCAGTTCGTATAGCATTTAGCCGTACACTTATTCTACATCTCCTCTGTTCCTCTGGTGATGTAGAGGTTAATCCAGGTCCTGCAGTGCCTAGCTCCACTCCTACTTCCCAGGTGCTCTCATTTGTTGACTTCTGTAACCGTAAAATACTTTTTTTCATGCATCGTTTCATGCATCGTCTGAGATTCCCATAGATTGGAAAGCTTCCGCGGTCATCCCCCTCTTCAAAGGGGGTGACACTCTAGACCCAAACTGCTACAGACCTATATCTATCCTACCCTGTCTTTCTAAGGTCTTCGAAAGCCAAGTTAACTTCTCTAGGGTAGGGGGCAGCATTTGGAATTTTGGATGAAATGCATGCCCAAATTAAACTGCCTGCTTCTTGGGCCCAGAAGATATGATATGCATATAACTGGTGGATTTGGATAGAAAACACTCTAAAGTTTCCAAAACTGTTAAAATACTGTATGTGAGTATAACAGAACTGATTTGGCAGGCGAAACCTGAGAAAAATCCATTCAGGAAGTATTTTTTGGGGGGGTTTTGTAGTTTTCTATTCAATGCCATTACAGTATCCATTGACTTATGACTCAAATTGCAGTTTCTATGCCTTCCACTAGATGTCAACAGTCTTTAGAAATTGTTTCACGCTTATAATTCTGAAAAATGAGGAAGTAAGAGCAGTCTGAATGAGTGGACCCTAAAGTGTCGCAGAGCTTTTTCATGCGCAAGACCGAGAGAGTGCCTTTCTTGTTTACATTCTAAATTGACGATGGTATTGTCCGGTTGAAATATTATCGATTATTTAAGCTAAAAACAACCTGAGGATTGAATATAAACATCGTTTGACATGTTTCTATTAACTTTACGGATACAATTTGGATTTTTTTGTCTGCCTGTTTTGACTGCGTTTTAGCCTGTGGATTACTGAAGAAAATGCGCGAACAAAATAGTTTTTTTGGATATAAAGAGACTTTATCGAACAAAAGGAACATTTATTGAGTAAATGAATGTCTGCTGAGTGCAACCATATGAAGATCATCAAAGGTAAGGGATTAATTTTATCTCTATTTCTGACTTGTGTAACTGTTCTACTTGGCTGGTTACTGTTTGTAATGATTTGTCTACTGGGCTATGTTCTCAAATAATCGTAAGGTATGCTTTCGCCGTAAAGCATTTTAAAATCTGACACCGTGGTTGGATTCACAAGAAGTTAATCTTTAAACATGTAAAATATGTTTTGTTTTCTGAATTTTTATAATTAGTATTTCTGTATGTGTTTCACTGGCTGTTGAAGAGGTGGGACGTTAACGTCTCACGTACCCAAGAGAGGTTTTAACAAACAGATTACTGACCATTTCGAATCCCACCGTACCTTCTCCGCTATGCAATCTGGTTTCAGAACTGGTCATGGGTGCACCTCAGCCACGCTCAAGGTCCTAAACGACATCATAACCGCCATCGATAAGAGACATTACTGTGCAGCCGTATTCATCGACCTGGCCAAGGCTTTCGACTCTGTCAATCACCACATTCTTATTGGCAGACTCGACAGCCTTGGTTTCTCAAATGATTGACTCGCCTGGTTTACCAACTACTTCTCTGATAAAGTTCAGTGTGTCAAATCGGAGGGCCTGTTGTCCGGACCTCTGGCAGTCTCTACTGCCACAGGGTTCAATTCTTGGGCCGACTCTCTTCTCTGTATACATCAATGATGTCGCTCTTGCTGCTGGTGATTCTCTGATCTACCTCTACGCAGACGACACCATTCTGTATACTTCTGGCCCTTCTTTGGACACTGTGTTAACTAACCTCCAGACGAGCTTCAATGCCATACAACTCTCCTTCCGTGGCCTCCAACTGCTCTTAAATTCAAGTAAAACTAAATGCATGCTCTTCAACCGATCGCTGCCTGCACCTGCCCGCCCGTCCAGCATCACTACTCTGGACGGCTCTGACTTAGAATACGTGGACAACTACAAATACCTAGGTGTCTGGTTAGACTGTAAACTCTCCTTCCAGACTCACATTAAGCATCTCCAATACAAAATTGTATCTAGAATCGGCTTCCTATATCGCAACAAAGCATCCTTCACTCATGCTGCCGAACATACCCTCTTAAAACTGACCATCCTACCGATCCTCGACTTCGGCGATGTCATTTATAAAATAGCCTCCAACACTCTACTCAACAAATTGGATGCAGTCTATCACAGTGCCATCCGTTTTCTCACTAAAGCCCCATACACTACCCACCGCTGCGACCTGTATGCTCTCATTGGTTGGCCCTCGCTTCATACTCATCGCCAAACCCACTGGCTCCAGGTTATCTACAGGTCTCTGCTAGGTAAAGCCCCACCTTATCTCAGCTCACTGGTCACCATAGCAGCACCCACTCCAGCAGGTATATCTCACTGGTCACCCCCAAAGCCAATTCCTCCTTTGGTCGCCTTTCCTTCCAGTTCTCTGCTGCCAATGACTGGAACAAACTGCAAAAATCACTGAAGCTGGAGACTCATATCTCCCTCACTAGCTTTAAGCACAAGCTGTCAGAGCAGCTCACAGATCATTGCACCTGTACATAGCCCATCTGTAAAAAGCCCATCTATCTACCTCATCCTCTGACTGTATTTATTTATTTATCTTGCTCCTTTGCACCCCAGTATCTCTACTTGCACATTCATCTTCTGCACATCTACCATTCCAGTGTTTAATTGCTATATTGTAATTACTTCGCCACCATGGCCTATTTATTGCATTCACTCCCTTATCTTACCTCATTTGCACTCACCGTATATATACTTTTTTGTTTTCTTTTTTTCTACTGTATTATTGACTCTATGTTTTGTTTATTCCATGTGTAACTCTGTGTTGTTGTATGTGTCGAATTACTATGCTTTATCTTGGCCAGGTCGCAGTTGCAAATGAGAACTTGTTCTCAACTAGCCTACCTGGTTAAATAAAGGTTAAATTAAAAAAATTAAAAAAAATTGAGAAGAGCTTGGGGCCTAGGATCGAGCCTTGGGGTACACCCTTGGTGACAGGCAGTGGTCGAGAAAGCAGATGTTCTCTTTGAGAGAGGTAGTTAGCAAACCAGGCCAAAGACTCCTCAGTGACACCAATACTCCTTAGCCAGCCCACAAGAATGGTCTACCGTATCAAAAGCTTTGGCCAAGTCAATATAAATAGCAGCACAACATTGCTTAGAATCAAGGGCAATGGTGACATCATTGAGGACCTTTAAGGTTGCAGTGACACATCCATAACCTGAGCGGAAACCAGATTGCATACCCAAGAGAATACTATAGACATCAAGATAGCCAGTCAGTTGATTATTGATACGTTTTTCCAACACTTTGATAAACAGAGCAAAATAGAAATAGGCCTATAACAGTTAGGATCAGCTTGATCTCCCCCTTTAAATAAAGGACTAACCGTGGCTGCCTTCCAAGCAATGGGAACCTCTCCAGAGAGGAGAGACAGGTTAAAATGGTCAGAGATAGGCTTGGCGATTTAAGGGGCAGCAACCTTAAAGAAGAAAGGGTCTAAACCATCTGACCCAGATGGTTTTTTGGTGTCAAGTTTAAGGAGTTCCTTAAGCACCTCGGACTCAGTGACCGCCTGCAGGGAGAAACTTTGTAGCAGGGCAGGGGAAAAAGAGGGAGGAGCATCGGGGATAGTCGCATTAGAAGATGAGGAAATGTTGGACTATTTCAATGATGATCAAAGAGTACCACCAATGCCAGACAGAAAGGCAGTTATTGACAGGATCAACCCAGTGAATGATTTTGATTAAATACAATTTACGTGACCGCTTCCGTATGTATAAAGAAAATGCAGCTGACATCATTTGTTTGCTTAAGCCAAGGCTTTCAACTGACTCTCTCAGGGGAAGGCCCATCTCTCTCTCCCTCCCTACAAGTACTTATCTCCTTGAGGTTTTTGGCATCTGGAACCTTCAATCGTGAACAGGAGACTTCTGTAGTGTAAGTTAAACGACTGCATGCAAAATAGTCCACAAAGTATGCAATGCTATATGTGAACTGAAACAAAATTAGATCAAGATCCCTAATGCTGCTGCCCACAAGGTAGAGTTAATTAAATATGGGAACTACCCTGGAGTCATTGGCTGTATAGGTGGATGTCATATTCCCATCAAGTGTCCCTCTACAGCAGGTGCTGAGGAGTACAGGAATCGTAAAAACTGGTTCTCAATAATTGTACAAAGTGTGTCCACTCCAAATGTGCAGTTCTCCAACGTTGTTGCACATTGGAAAGGTACAACTCATGACTCAAGGATTTTCCAAACTCCTCTTTGTATGCTCCGCATGAAGGAGGACAGCATAGTGGAATCCTACTTGGTGACAGTGAGTATTCACAGACCAACTTCTTGATCACCTCCAATCTTCAATAGGACCTGAGCAACAACAGTACAACCAAGCTCATATATGCACCAGAGGTGTAGTGGAGTGCATGTTTGGTGCATGGAAGAGTCATTTCCAGTGTCTCAGAAACACATTGCGCTTCCAACCAAGAAGATACTGCGTTGTCATAATTGTAACAGCAGTGTCATAATTGTAACAGCAGTGCTTCACAATTACCTCAAACAACATCCTCACATTGAAGATGAGGATGACCCAGATGTTCCCATGGTTGAGGCAGACAATGACAGAAATGGACTAGCCTAAAGAGGTGCTTTTGCTATGGAGCACTTCTCACAACAAAGATAGCTCAAGTGATTTGAAGAAAACAATAGCCATGGATTGGTGACAAAAATGGTTTTAATTCATAAATGGAAATATCGGGACCCCGAACTGGTGAGGGTTTGAGAAGAACATTGGTACTGCTGCTGCTTCATGTTTATCTCCTTCTCCTTCATAGCCAAATCAACATGAAGGATGCGCATCTTCATATCATGATCTTCTTTTAAATACATTCGTTTCCGCTCATGAAATTCCAGTTTCTCATGCATGCTCAGCCTCTTTTTTTGTCATCTGGCCCAGGTTAGTGGCACAATCTTCTCTTCTGGCTGCTGCAGATGTAGCAGGCTGACCTTCATCCAGTTTTATCCCTTCCAGGCTATTGTGATCATATGCCTCCCCCCAAAATATTACATTGCTGCATTAGAGAACATTATTTCTTCAAGAGTTACATATGTTTCATTTTGGGAGTGCAAGAGATGACTGACAACATTACATATTCCCTGCAGTCCGGGACGGCACATGCTGAATGAATGTGTCCAACCAAATGAGGATTTGAACGGTCCCGCATCTGAACTGTCCAAATGGTCATCATCTGGGATACCTTCCCGGGGTTGCTGATTTTCAATGATCCTGGTCAACTAGTTCCCCAGCTCATCTGTCTTACTGGGGGGCTGCAACCAGTCTTGAAACGCTCCCTACGAGCAACATTTGTCTTCTTTAACCCTCTTGACGCTAGGGGTCAGATTTGTATTTTATTTTTAAATAACGTTCCCAAGGTAAACGGACTATTTCTCAGGTCCAGATCGTAGAATATGCATATAATTTACAGATTAGGATAGAAAACACTCCAAAGTTTCCAAAACTGTCAAAATATTGTCTGTGAGTATAACAAAACTGATTCTGCAGGCGAAAACCTGCGGAAATATAACCCGGAAGTGATTTATTTTCTTTTTTTCTGTGTTTCCTGGCCCGTCTTTCTTCCATTTAAAGGGGTATCAACCAGATTCCTTTTCCAATGGCTTCCTCAGGCTGTGACCAGGCTTTAGACATAGTTTCAGGCTTTTATTTTGAAAAATGAGCGAGATTTTTCAAAACTAGTCAGGTGTCCTCTGATTAGTTCCTGCGCGCGAGAGGGGTAGCTCTCCATTTTCTTTCTCTCTTTTATTGAATAGGTTACGGTCCGGTTGAAATATTATCGATTATGTTTGTTAAAAACAACCCGAGGATTGATTATAAAAAACATTTGACATGTTTCTACGAACATTACGGATACTTTTTGGAATTTTTGTCGAACGGAACGAGGCTTTGGTTTTCTGAACATAACGCGCAACCCAAATGGCGTTTTTTTGTTATAAAAGTAATATTTATCGAACAAAAATAACATTTGTTGTGTAACTGGGAGTCTCGTGAGTGCAAACATCTGAAGATTATCAAAGGTAAGCGATTCATTTTATTGCTTTTCTGACTTTCGTGACCATGCTAATTTGGGGCTAGCTGTTGTAGCATTGATTGATACACTCACAAAAGCTTGGATTGCTTTCCCTGCAAAGCATATTTTCAAAATCTGACACGACAGGTGGATTAACAACAAGCTAAGCTGTGTTTTGGTATATTTCACTTGTGATTGCATGATTATAAATATTTTTAGTAATATTTTGTGCCCTGCAATTCAGCGGTTGTTTAGGAAAATGATCCTGCTAAAGGGATCCGTAGCGCAGGGAAGTTAATAAGTCCCATCCCTGTTTTTTGAGATAATTAGCAAAGACAGCACTGGACAAGTACTTGTGGGGCCTATTTGTCAGAATTAGGCCAATCAGCAGGGAGTTTGCTGTTTTTGTTACGTTAATCCGTGTGGATTTTGCTATCAGTTGAGTATAAGTGTTGAAGTCAAGACAAATATTCTTAAAATGGTCTGAAGCTGGGGTAAGCTAATCTAAGTTAAATCCCCTAAAACGACTAATTCAGATGATAGAAAAGGTTTTAAATCAGGGATGGGCAACTTTGATATGGGTGGGGGCCACAAAAAAATGGAACTCATGAGGGGCTGCATTGGCTTGTGGGACTGCGTACCCACATTCATAATCGTACAGCAAATGTCCTGCAATTCTACAAATTTTGCTATAGGGTGGAGCAATTGCTTGCAGTTTGTAATATATTATCTGATGACCACCCCAGTTGGTAATTTCACCATGTTTACTAAAAGTTTAGATAGCTGAACACTAGACTAATTTACCAATCTAAAAAATATTAACTGACATGGGCAATTGTGAATTCTATGATTCTAACTCTCAACAGTAAGTTGAGACCCCGACTGAGTTCACACCCCAAATGTTTTAAATAAAATAATAATAACTGTACTGAAGAGCTCAGTGACTTGTATGCCCTGCTAGAACTGCTCCGGGTTCACTGTAAGTGCTGTTATTGTGAAGTGGAAATGTCTAGGACCAACAACGGCTCAGCTGTGAAGTGGTAGGCCACACAAGCCCACAGAACTGGACCGTCGAGTGCTGAAGAGCGTAGTGCGTAAAAATCGTCTGTCCTCGGTTGCAACACTCACTACCGAGTTCCAAACTGCCTCTGGAAGCAACTTCAGCACCAGAACTGTTCGTTGGGAGCTTCATGAAATGGGTTTCTATGGCCGAGCAGTCGCAACACAAGCCTAAGATCACAATGCGCAATGCCAGGCGTCGGCTGGAGTGGTATCAAGCTAGCCGCCATTGGATTCTGGAGCAGTGGAAGTGCGTTCTCTGGAGTGATGAATCACGCTTCACCATCTGGCAATCCGACAGACAAATCTGGGTTTGGCGGATGCCAGGAGAACGCTACCTGACCGAATGCATAGTGACAACTGTAAAGTTTGGTGGAGGAGGAATAATGGTCTGGGGTTGTTTTTCATGTTTCGGGCTAGGTCCCTTAGTTCCAGTGAAAGGAAATCTGAATGCTACAGCATACAATGACATTCTAGACGATTCTCTGCTTCCAACTTTGTGGCAACAGTTTGGGGAAGGCCCTTTCCTGTTTCAGCATGACAATGCCCCCATGCACAAAGCAAGGTCTATACATAAATGGTTTGTCGAGATTGGTGTGGAAGAACTTGACTGGCCTGCACAGAGTTCTGACCTCAACCCCATCGAACACCTTTGGGATGAATTGGAACACCGACTGCGAGCTAGGCCTAATCGCCGAACATCAGTGCCCATCCTCACTAATTAGCTTGTCCCCGCAGCAATGTTCCAACATCTGGTGGAAAGCCTTCCCAGAAGAGACGAGGCTGTTATAGCAGTGAAGGGGGGACCAACTCCATGTTAATGCCCATGATTTTGGAATGAGATGTTCGATGAGCATGTGTCCACATACTTTTCGCAATGTGGTGTATGTAACAGACCAAGCCCTCTATGCGATTTTTTTAACAGCGGGGGTATCCATATTTATGGCTTTTGAAATAATAGCACTGGAAGAGCTGACCACTGTGGGCTTCCCATTTGGGCTAACAGTAACATAACTAATAGTGGAATTAAAATGTATGGGCACAAGATTACTGCTGCCAATACTCCTGGGAATATGGTTATCTGTAGCTGTACGACGATAACACTGTGAAACTCAAGGACATTCAGAGCAGGGCTTAAGCTGTTGTTGAGCCAATGCTTTACAATAGCTTCTTCGATGTTGGCTGAGATAACTTTGCCCCTCTCCTGTTTGGATGCAAACCTCTTATAAAGCTGGGGCCTCTCCCAGAAGTGGTCAAAAGTGTCAATGATCTCCAAATCGATTGAGGAACAGTAGGATTCAAGCCAGTAGTGTAGATGGCTAAAGCAATCAATTCCGTGACCTATGATTGGTAGAGGACCGGAAATGAGAACCAGCTTTTCCGTCTTCTTTAGCCTGCCTATGAGCCCTCTGAAGTCAGCTTTGGATTGCTCCGACTTATGAAGTTTGCTGTTGTTTGTACCAACATGAATGATTACTGTGTGCGCAGTCGGGAACTGCTCCATTACAACAGGGAAATGGTGATCTATGTCCCGAACACAGGCTCCAAGGAAGCAGAGGGTCCTTGCTTCCGCGATCACTACATCCCTAACTATGGAGCTTCCTAAATCAACCACCTCTAAAAGACGAGAAGGTCGCTGCGAGACTGTGGAACGTGCTCTGGGGGCTGATCCAGGGGATCACGTTGAACATATCACTGGTCTTACATTTGTGTCCAGATTTCTCTATTGAGGATTAAGTCAAATGGAAGTAAGTTGCTTACTTATAAAAGTACAGACTCAGAGCTTCAAAATGGTATATCGTACACTGTAGTTGGAGGAAACATGGAAAGTTATGCTGCTTTAAAAAGTATTTGTTATCCCACTTAAAAGACAAGAAGGAGAAAATGCCCTGAGATTTTCACACATTCCAAGAGGGCTCTTCTTTGTTTATGTCGATTCAGAATTGTTTTCACCCTCTTAAGCCATAGCCCAACCCCACCCACACATGTAAACGCATTAGAGTCAGCATGGCATTGTCCTCTAGAAAGTAAATTCCCTACTTAAACCCAGCTAAATTCAGGGCAGCAATGTTTCTGAGAGCTGTAGCAACACTTTTGCAGTTGTGTTTCCAAAAAATCTATGGTAGCTAAAATGATCTATATACTGACCGGGGTAGAGCCCATTCTGCTATAGACAGAAGCTTTTGACATGGCAGACCAATCAGGATTCATCTCTCAGCATGTCCAACCAATCATGACCAGCCAGGAAGGATCCTTTAGCTCAGCGCTCTGTACTTGGATCAACTAGGCTGATAGTTTATCATTTTTATTCATATTTACGGATCCCGTATAAGCTTGTAATTAAGGCACATGAAAGTTCACATGTTCAAGAAGGCATTTCTGCAAAAACAAAAAACAAAACATATTTTTTTACGGCCCTACTGTTATGTAGGAACCATAGTCGAATGCCTCAGATCCTGTAACCATTCACATTTCATGGCAGAGGAGTCAGACAGGCTCGTATTCAGGTCAGGATCAATGGTCCCGGCTACAAGAGCCTACCGTGACGCAAGACAAGCATTGCAGGTGACAGCCAGGCAGGGTTAGCCTGCTAGCTCTGGCACTTCAGACAGGAGACAGTAAAATACAGCCAGGAGAAGAGTTGCATAAAAACTGTGTTAAGAACAGCACTAACGCCTTCCCTCTTAAACTGCACTATTTAATCTGTTCTGACAAAAAAACAAGGACGAGTAAAACATTTTTGTAATCCCCCTGACACACACACACACGCTCACTCTCACAAACACACCCTGAAGTCAGTCTCTCCGCATACCGGTATTTGTTATTTCTTTATCTTTCTTTACAATACACAAAAGCAATATACCATGCCTGACCCACTCTCTGGTCTTTCATGCACAGTCACAGCCACAGACACAGACACAGCCACATACACAGACACAGCCACAGACGCACACAAACAGGCACGCACAAACTTTCCTCCCATTCATTTCCCCTTCCTCTCTATCAGCACCAACTTTTGCATGTCACTCCCACAGCCGAGTAGAAAACCTATGGCCTCCTATACAGTACGCCTCTTTACAGCTTGTCCGACATTTATCATCCTTGCATTGTTCTCTTTCCCTCCTTCCTTCACTCCCACCTTCATTCTTCTTTTCTCTCATTTTATTTTTGTCTCTCCAGTTTTATATCACCCCCCCCTCCTGGATGACTTTTCAATGTCATCATTTTTGTCCTCTATACCCTCCTACTCTCTTTATTTACAGTACCCCTGCTTTGCCCTCTGCTCTGGATTGTACAGCAGGGAACCACACTTACTTCACTGTTCATCATTACTCACGTAACGGTTAACACTTCAGTATATCTGTATCGATTTGTATGAAGGATGAGATATTTAGCTGTGATATAATTGGAAATATGTAAGTACATAGACATTACTGTATGAGTCTGTATTGTAACTAGAAACAGCCACAGTGGAGTAATATTGCACTATGCATAAAATAATTTATCATTTAGGTTCCGAAACAGAAGTCACTTAGTTTTGCGACTAGGTCAAGGCTAAGGTTAGGGTTGAGCCGGGGTGTGTACATGAAGCTAGGGTTAGGCGGGGTATGTATGACTACATCCAGGCTCAACCCTAAGTTCACATCCCGGTTCAACCCTAACATTACCACAACCCTACCCTAGCTTAATTTCCACATCCCGGTTCAACCCTAAACATAGCCTCATTAACAACCCTAGCTTTACCTCTTTGATAAGTATCTTAAAAAACTAAATTTGTCGGGGCATGGACTCTACAAGGTGTCGAAAGCGTTCCACAGGGACGTTGGCCCATGTTGACCCCAATGCTTCCCACAGTTGTGTCAAGTTGGCTGGATGGCCTTTGGGTGGTGGACCATTCTTGATACACACAGGAAACTCTTTAGCGTGAAAAACCCAGCAGCATTGCAGTTCTTGACACACTCAAACCGGTGCGCCTGGCACCTACAACCATACCCCGTTAAAAGGCAATTCAATGTTGTGTCTTGCCCATTCACCCTCTGACTGGTACACGTACACAATCCACAGTCTAAAGGCTTAAAAATCATTATTTAACCTGTCTCCTCCTCTTCATCGACACGGATTGAAGTGGATTTAACAGGTGACATCAATAAGGGATCATAGTTTCACCTGGATTCAACTGGTCAGTCAATATCATGGAAAGAGCAGGTGTTCTTAATGTACAGTGCATTCAGAACATATTCAGACCCCTTCACTTTTTCCACATTTTGTTACTTTACAACTGTATTCTAAAATTGATTAAATATAAAAACACCCTCATCAATCTACACCAAATACCCCAAAATGACAAAGTGAAAACAGGTTTTTGGAATTTTTTGAAAAGTATTCAAAATAAAAAAACAAATAGCATATGTACATAAGTATTCAGACCCTTTACTATGAGACTCGACATTGAGTTCAGGTGCATCCTGTTTCCATTGATCATCCTTGAGATGTTTCTACAACTTGATTGGAGTCCGCCTGTGGTCATTTCAATTGATTGGACATGATTTGCAAAGGCACACGTCTGTCTATATAAGGTTCCACAGTTGACAGTACATGTCAGAGCAAAAACCAAGCCATGAGGACGAAGGAATTGTTCGTAGAGCGCTGAGACAGGATCTGTGGAAGGGTACCAAAAATGTCTGCATCAATGAAGGTCCCCCAAGAACACAGTGGCCTCCAAGACAACTCAGGAGGGGCTTTGGGACAAGTCTCTGAATGTCCTTGAGTTGCCTAACCTGAGCCCGGACTTGAACCCAATCGAACACCTCTGGAGTGACCTGAAAATAGCTGTGCAGCGACGCTCCCCATTAAACCTGACAGAGCTGGAGAGGATCTGCAGAGAAGAATGGGAGATATTCCCCAAATACAGATGTGCCAAACTTGTAGCGTCATACCCAAGAAGACACAAGGCTGTAATCGCTGCCAAAGGTGCTTCAACAAAGTACTGAGTATAGGGTCTGAATACTTATGTAAATATGATATTTCAGTTGTTGTTTTTATACATTTGCAAACATTTCTAAAAACCTATTTTTTGCATTGTCATTATGGGGTACTGTGTGTAGATTGATGAGAGAATTTTTTTTTTTAATGCATTTTAGAATAAGGCTGTAACGTAATAAAATGTGGAAAAAGTCTAGGGGTCTGAATACTTTCCGAATGCATTGTATGTAGAGGTAAAAAGAATGTCTTAAAGTACAGCCATGTTGAAACACCTAAAAGTACACTTAGTTTGGAAGATATGACAATCTTAATTGTGTCATTCAAAGGTTATTTCTACCTCATCTCTCTGTCTCTGCATATCCTCCCTCTCTCTATGGCAGGGCAAAATTCTTCTTCTCCCTGTTTGCTTATGTTTCACTCCTCAACTCTCCGCCGCATTCCCACTTGACTCTGAAAGGACTTGGCCAGTGGTCATCGTATAACAAACGACTCCGTCGCAGAGCTCAACACAATCTGCCAGGGCTCTGCCAGCTCTGATCTATCTTCAAACGTCTGCTATTGGCAGAACAGTAAATCTTCTGTCACCACGGCACTTCAATTACCGAAAACAACAGTAATGTACAACCCCATTTACACCGAAAGTACTGGGCCGGCCGGGAGAGGAGAGATCCTTCCCAGAATACCAATGACAGAGTTCCCTTCCCCTTGGTCCATCCATAATGACTGCGTCCCAAATGGAAGCCTGTTCCCTATATAGTGCACTACTTTTGACCAGAGTCGTATGCAGTGCACTATATTTGGGTGTAGGGAATAGGGTGCCATTTGGGACGCAGTCACTGTGACCTCTAGCTGTAGGTCCTGCAGACAGATTCACTCCTAGAAGCAGGGTTTATAGATCTATCCCTCCCCAATATCGATTAACACTGAAACATCTCATCAGACCCATTCATTTACTCTGCATTCTGCTCCATTCAGCACATTAGGGGTTACTGGTCGTGGTGGTGCTGGGGCAGAATGAATTAGCTGTGGACCTCGTGGGGTTGAATTGAATGAAATACTTTCTGAGGGCTTCAATAACGCATGCAGACCACTTCACCACGTTTCTCCCATTTTTCTTGGAATGATCATTCTATAAATTATCTAGTAACCTTAATTGGACACAGAGCAGTTAACTGCCTCGTAAAATCTGATTTTATGACTGAGAGGAAATTGTAATATACAGTAATACTGCATATGCCATTTAGGAAAGGCTTTTATCTAAAGAGACAGAGCCATGTGTGCATACATATACACATATATGATGTACAGAAAAATATTCTCCATGGCACTCCCTCCAATCCATCTTCCTGATTGATTCTGGTTTCATTTACAAATGTTGGGTCACCTCCAGTCTCTCCCTGACCTACTTTGTAAACACATACACACACGCACACATGCACACACACGTGCATGCACACACACGCCCAGTTTCTAGCTCGGGAACATGCAGGCATTCAATCTCGCTGACACACGCCCTGACCCTAGCAGCATGCCCCTTATTCTACCCACCAAAACGTATTATTGTACTTATTGATTCATCGCTGAAGCTGTCTCTGACAACACAGCTTTTATGCATCATTTCTCTTATTTGAACCTTCGAGGTCATATTCATGTCTGTGTACAGCCATGAATATGGATTGACGTCATACTTGTTCATGCTCCCTGTGAGCCTTGGTCAAAAGTAGTGCACTTTATATGGAATAGGGTGCCATTTGGGACCCTTCCAGTACGCTTTCATGCCTGGGTTTGACATTTACAGGCTCTTCATCGATCACTGGTTTCATGTTGCTGTCTACCACATTGACACTGACTGTACATATATACATGGACACAAATCAACACACACACACACATCAACACACACACATGACACACGTGCACAGTTCAATAGCCTATATGACATTTATACCAATGCTTACTTGGTTCAGTAGGCTAAGTGACGGCTGCAGTGCCTGGTCAATCTCAAGTGGTGATTAAGCTTTGGTCGATTTACTGAATCCCAGAAACTCACTCTACTGTATCTGCCCAGTCTTAAGTAAATCTGTATCTGCCCTATTAAGTAAAAAAAAAAACAAGTGAATTTCCCTGTGCAGTGTAAAAACAGTTCAGGTTATGCTTTGGCACACATATTTTGTGCAATGCAAAAAAAAAAAAAATTCAACTCACTTTTATGGTTTATTTGAAGGTTATTATTAATCTATGCTTTTAGTTTGTGTAGATTTTTGTGTGCTGTAGAATCTATTTCCTTAGTAGAATCTATTTCCTTAGTTATCACACCTCCCCATATACCCATGGTACCAGTGTTCTTTGTGCTCAGCACAGCACAATCTAATAAAAGAGATATTGCCTCATAGTGTTTAATTATTCAACTCTCTGCAGATTTTTTTAAATATATATATATTTGCTGTGCAAACAATTACCGCATCGGCTCACCACAGTCACACAAGGAACAACCTCACAAAGACCTGCATACGTGCAATAAATGGAGTGACATCATCCCTAAACCCCAGCGGAACACCAGTAGAAGATGAAAGGGGAACAACAATGAAGCTATTGTTGAATGAAGGCATTTTTAGCCAAACATTATGACCAGTAAACATATTTGTGTGAAAGCACATTTGCACGGAAATGAGGGGTTTGAATTTGATGCACAACTATTTCACAAAAGTTATACTATACTTATCCTGCTATAAAATGACTACAGGGAAGAATACAACTGAGCAGAAGCAACCAAGTAAGGCCCTTATTCCCAGGAGAAAAGCTAACAAAAACGTGGTCTTTCAAAACATATTTTACGAAACGCTACAACCTTGTGGGCAGTTTAAGTCAGTACATAATGCAAGACTTGAATTTTGGGTAAACTACTACTTACAACTACACAACACTCACATACCCGCTACTCAGTGGAGGCTGCTGAGGGGAGAACAGCTCATAATAAGGGCTGGAACGGAGCCAATGGAATGGCATCAAACCATGTGTTTGATGTATTTAATGCCATTCCGCAAATACTACTCCAGCCATTACCACGAGCCTGAATGAAATAGAAAGGAAACAGATCATCCTAACTAATTATGCTTCTTAAAACACCATCATGCATTTCCCCATGCGTCCCCATAAAACCAAACCGCTGTGAGAGAGAAACCCAATGGTCCCAGTTCCTATCAGATTGTGTTATTGCTCAGGTTAACACCACACAGATATATAATAAACAACGGCGGCTCCTAATAAACACCCCTGTATGAGAGGAGAGGGATAAAAGCCTTGATCTCAAGGGCCAGAGCCCTTACATTGTGTGGAAGGAACAAAGCTTCATCAGACAAAACCATCAGCAAGAAACAGTCCTTCTGCATAATTCATCAGTATAGATCTATTCATTATTGTAATTTTGAAAGGGACACAAGCTGAAAGAGAGGTGAAGACCAGGACATCCATCTGAATGATGGGCAGCTCTGAGAGCACAGCTGCCTCTTCCCTGGTGTGACACTAATATTACCTCTTCATAACAGCTCACCTGGAGAGAGATTGGGCCTTGTATGACTTCCTGGTGTTCACACATGGCACCCTAGTCCCTTTATAGTGCACTACCTTTGACAACCGCCCATAGGACCACGGCCCATGGGGCTCTGGTCAAAAGTAGTGCACTATAGAGGGATGCAGCTTGTTTGTTCACACAACAGGAAGAGAACAACCAGACCAGGTACTAGGACCATTGTTCAGTAGGCAGGGAGGTACCACCTGAAAATGCTAGCTAATTTCAGTTTCAAAACGTTTCGCAAGACCCAGATGTTTCAGATAAAGATGTTACGTACAGTACATCTTAATCACTTTGTAAATTAACTATGCCAATGACCAAGCCTCAAAGAGCTTAGGGCCAGTCTGAAATCTGATTAGCATGGTCAAGGACACCTGAGGAGATGGGGAGTTGCCAAGGTAACCAAACATGAAAGCAATGCCACTTCTGACCCCCAACAAGGTTGTTATACAGTAGTTACACTTCTGGACCTAGACCGCCATTGACGATGTAAGATCCAATCTATGCCAAACACACCTCAATCTTACCCTGTACTAGAAAAAACTTTTATTGAAAGAAGCAATTCATTTGTAAAATACACGTACATGTTTCAAATATTACTTTTTTTCTTTAAATGCCTATTTTCCATTTCTTACAAATGTATTTAGCTTTTCAGAGTAATGGTACACAAAGTCCAAATAAAGTAAGAACTTCCTTCATAGAATATCACAAAGACCTGCCAGAGCGGGGGAGGAGGGGAATATTTAATAATATTTTAAAAATCTAAAATTCGAAAAAGTTTTATGACAGGAGGAACGTCTAGATGGTTCAATTTGGACTATTATTGGATATGATAAAAAAAATAAAAAAAAATAGCTCAATAAAAACAATTTTTTTTACAACAACAAAAGCTATCTCTACTCTTCAAGTGATACTTGAAACATCAGATTGAGATGAGCCCACATTCACTGGTAAATACTGGTCACGTGGCAAGAGCATTGACTTCACTGGAAAGATCTCACAGACAGTTGTTATTGGCTGACTTTCCTACGTGTCAGCACTTTTTACATTTCGCTTAAAAACTACAGGCAACTATGGGCAAGATTTACAGCCACATGCTATTCATTGACAAGAAATATCAGATTGGATATTGGATATCAAAAGTAGTACCTGATACTGTAGATACCTGAATATAAATGTGCATATGTAGATTGCAAAAAAAGTGGACAAATAAATAAATAGGACAGATGATTTAAACATGCTGAGGACAAAAAAAGTATTACATTGTATATAAGAACAAAAAATACTAATCTATTGAAATAAGATCTTCGGCCAGGTAGAGTGAGCTCAGGGACAATGAATTGAGTATTACTGTACTGTAGCTAATGTTAGACCTATCCACTGTATGTAAAGTGCCACTGTGTTTGCTTAACAGTAGGTAGCCAATAGAAAAGGTTCCAATTTGATAGCACGCGTAGGGACATTTCAAGCGGAGGTGTGAGGTTACGAATCAAACTCTGTTACATTGTGTACCCACCCACTGGCATCAGCCTGGCGTCTGCATTGTGCTAGCTAGCTGAACTGATGGCAGCAGGTCAGAATCAGGGCCGTGGGGATGTCTTTGTTGAGCTCCTTGTAGGCTGTGAACAACAACATCTCTATCCACAGCGCAGCTAACTGAACTGAGAGAGGCAATTTCATGTCTGAAAAGAAGTGTCGTGGAGTATTGAACATGCCGTCTCTCTAGAGTCTGGTCATTTAGGTAGAGTTGAATAAACAATAGAAACTGGAGCTAGATAGACAATAGAAAACAACGGTGGAAGGAAAGACATCAACAGATTAATGTCTGTATCGTCAACACAAAAATACTGCCATAAACAACAACACAAACTGAAACAAAAAGTTGAAATATTAGATGAATTTAAGGAAAGAACGTTGAAATAAGGTGAGACGTGTCGCTAAACAAAATTATGCCCAACTGCTATCCCCCTAGGTAAAATATTCAACTGCACACAAAGTGTGTGAACTGGTTAAGTAAAGTCTTCCAGCTTCCAAAGAAACACTCTCTTCAAGAAGACACATATAGTATTTTCCATTCATCAATCCACCAGTCTTGAATTTTAAAGTTGTGGATCCACCCACCGACACATCTGTAGGTGCAGTTTAGGTGCAGTGTAGGTAGGCACAGACATAGAGGTCAGCCCCTATAGAGAGGTCATCCTGGGGAACTCTGTCCCCTGGCCTTGTGCAGCTGTCTATTGTTGTGTTCCAAATGGCACCCTATTCTCTAAAGGGCCCTGGTCAAAAGTAGTACACTATACAAGGAACAGAGTGCCATTTGGGATTCAGGCCATATATAAGTACAGAACTTCCTCCAGATGGATGGGTGGGCGGGCGGGCGGGGGCTTCGGCCAGACCAGGCCAGCCCAGGCTGCTCACCCAGTGGTCTGCTCTGAGTTAGGGGGCGGGTTAGGGGGCGGCTCAAGAGTCTCAGCGATCTCCCCCAGTTCATCCAGCAGCTCTATGAACGCCGGTCTCCTGAAGGACTCCATCTGAAAACACAGAGGAAACATAAGGATTGTCTGGGGTTTAAAACAAAATCAGAGCCTGTATACACAAACCGTCTCAGAGTAGGAGTGCTGATCTAGGATCAGTCTTTAAGATACATGAGATATTTTGGACAGGAAAGACCTGATCCTAGATCAGCACTCCTACTGCTTTGTGAATATGGGTCCTGAAATACTATTTCTGACATATGAAGTCTGTCTGGCATCAGACCAGAGACAAAGAGATGTTGGCTTTCCATTTAAGTTTACACATAGCTAGGGCTCTATACTGGTCATCAGGCTGTGAGCAGCCATGTAACGTTTACTACAGTAAAGTTATGGTACCTAATTCTGTATCTACTACAGTAAAGTATACTCTATCTGTAAGCAGCCATGAACTGCACTTATACTGCACTGTGTCTACTCACCAGACAGCAGCTGGTTGCCAGCTCCAACACGCGCTGAGGACACCCGCTCGCCAGCTCCCTAAACGCACTCACATCCAGGCCGTAGTCCTGTCAAACAGGCACATGCACAGCAGACATTACACATGGTGCATACGGCAGAGCTTCCACACAGGGGACACGGCAGAAAACCTGGATCTATGTCTAGTCGTACTATATGTCTCCTGCAGCTCTCTATTCAGTATGTGTGTTTGTGTGAGTGTATATCAAAATGAACAAAGCTTTTTCACTGACGGTGGTACATAAGGTGAAAACAGAGTTGAGCTTTACCTGGGTTCTTGGTAGAATCTCTGGGTCTGCAGGGATCCTTGCCAGTATTTCACAGAGTACAATCCCAAAGGAGAATACGTCCACCTGATGACAACACAGAACCACATACCAATCATCCAACCAACAATGAGCTGTGTTCAAACAACGAGAAAATGAAGAAAAAACAAATCTTTCCATTAGCCTCCAAAGAGTGTTCTTAACCACATCTTATCCAATGAAGGGTCTTGGTGGCATGTATACCTTCCGGTCGTAGGGTTCCCCGCGAAGCATCTCCGGGGCCATCCAGAAGGCAGATCCCACCAGGGAGAGCTTCCTCTCTGGGTCTTTAACCGGCAGCTCCACCACCTCTCTGGCCAGGCCAAAGTCTGTGACCAGGGCCTCCCTGCCCCGCGCTGTCACACGGATCAGACAGTTCTGCAGAGACAGACATAAGAAATCATATGTTAGTATAGAGTGCCTTCGGAAAGTTTTCAGACCCCTTGACTTTTTCCACATTCTGTTACGTTACAGCCTTATTCTAATATTGATAAAATATTTGTTTGATTTGTTTGATCGTAGCTAGCTACATAGCTAGCTACATAGCCGTCTTTGTATCAAAGATAATTGTGTAGTCTAGAGCGATTTTCTAGGTTAGCTAGCCAGCTATTGTCGTTCTTTTAACGCAACGTAACGTAATCAACACTGCTAGCTAGCCAGCTAGCCCCCGAATAGCAGCACTGTAGATACTATTACACTCAACGGAACGACTTGATTAGTGTAGTGTCAACAACGCAGCCACTGCCAGCTAGCCTACAAAGTCAACAACTGCCAGCTAGCCTACAAAGTCAACAACGCAGCCACTGCCAGCTAGCCTACTTCAGCAGTACTGTATCATCTTAATCATTTCAGTCAATAAGATTCTTGCTACGTAAGCTTAACTTTCTGAACATTCGAGACGCGTAGTCCACTTGCCACTCCAATCTCCTTTGCATTAGCGTAGTCTCTTCTGTAGCCTGTCAACTATGTGTCTGTCTATCCCTGTTCTCTCCTCTCTGCACAGACCATACAAACGCTCCACACCGCGTGGCATCGGCCACCCTAATCTGGTGGTCCCAGCGCGCACGACCCACGTGGAGTTCCAGGTCTCCGGTAGCCTCTGGAACTGCCGATCTGCGGCCAACAAGGCAGAGTTCATCTCAGCCTATGCCTCCCTCCAGTCCCTCGACTTCCTGGCACTGACGGAAACATGGATCACCACAGATAACACTGCTACTCCTACTGCTCTCTCTTCGTCCGCCCACGTGTTCTCGCACACCCCGAGAGCTTCTGGTCAGCGGGGTGGTGGCACCGGGATCCTCATCTCTCCCAAGTGGTCATTCTCTCTTTCTCCCCTTACCCATCTGTCTATCGCCTCCTTTGAATTCCATGCTGTCACAGTTACCAGCCCTTTCAAGCTTAACATCCTTATCATTTATCGCCCTCCAGGTTCCCTCGGAGAGTTCATCAATGAGCTCGATGCCTTGATTAGCTCCTTTCCTGAGGACGGCTCACCTCTCACAGTTCTGGGCGACTTTAACCTCCCCACGTCTACCTTTGACTCATTCCTCTCTGCCTCCTTCTTTCCACTCCTCTCCTCTTTTGACCTCACCCTCTCACCTTCCCCCCCTACTCACAAGGCAGGCAATACGCTCGACCTCATCTTTACTAGATGCTGTTCTTCCACTAACCTCATTGCAACTCCCCTCCAAGTCTCCGACCACTACCTTGTATCCTTTTCCCTCTCGCTCTCATCCAACACTTCCCACACTGCCCCTACTCGGATGGTATCGCGCCGTCCCAACCTTCGCTCTCTCTCCCCCGCTACCCTCTCCTCTTCCATCCTATCATCTCTTCCCTCTGCTCAAACCTTCTCCAACCTATCTCCTGATTCTGCCTCCTCAACCCTCCTCTCCTCCCTTTCTGCATCCTTTGACTCTCTATGTCCCCTATCCTCCAGGCCGGCTCGGTCCTCCCCTCCCGCTCCGTGGCTCGACGACTCATTGCGAGCTCACAGAACAGGGCTCCGGGCAGCCGAGCGGAAATGGAGGAAAACTCGCCTCCCTGCGGACCTGGCATCCTTTCACTCCCTCCTCTCTACATTTTCCTCTTCTGTCTCTGCTGCTAAAGCCACTTTCTACCACTCTAAATTCCAAACATCTGCCTCTAACCCCAGGAAGCTCTTTGCCACCTTCTCCTCCCTCCTGAATCCTCCTCCCCCTCCCCCCCCTCCTCCCTCTCTGCAGATGACTTCGTCAACCATTTTGAAAAGAAGGTCGACGACATCCGATCCTCGTTTGCTAAGTCAAACGACACCGCTGGTTCTGCTCACACTGCCCCACCCTGTGCTCTGACCTCTTTCTCCCCTCTCTCTCCAGATGAAATCTCGCGTCTTGTGACGGCCGGCCGCCCAACAACCTGCCCGCTTGACCCTATCCCCTCCTCTCTTCTCCAGACCATTTCCGGAGACCTTCTCCCTTACCTCACCTCGCTCATCAACTCATCCCTGACCGCTGGCTACGTCCCTTCCGTCTTCAAGAGAGCGAGAGTTGCACCCCTTCTGAAAAAACCTACACTCGATCCCTCCGATGTCAACAACTACAGACCAGTATCCCTTCTTTCTTTTCTCTCCAAAACTCTTGAACGTGCCGTCCTTGGCCAGCTCTCCCGCTATCTCTCTCAGAATGACCTTCTTGATCCAAATCAGTCAGGTTTCAAGACTAGTCATTCAACTGAGACTGCTCTTCTCTGTATCACGGAGGCGCTCCGCACTGCTAAAGCTAACTCTCTCTCCTCTGCTCTCATCCTTCTAGACCTATCGGCTGCCTTCGATACTGTGAACCATCAGATCCTCCTCTCCACCCTCTCCGAGTTGGGCATCTCCGGCGCGGCCCACGCTTGGATTGCGTCCTACCTGACAGGTCGCTCCTACCAGGTGGCGTGGCGAGAATCTGTCTCCTCACCACGTGCTCTCACCACTGGTGTCCCCCAGGGCTCTGTTCTAGGCCCTCTCCTATTCTCGCTATACACCAAGTCACTTGGCTCTGTCATAACCTCACATGGTCTCTCCTATCATTGCTATGCAGACGACACACAACTAATCTTCTCCTTTCCCCCTTCTGATGACCAGGTGGCGAATCGCATCTCTGCATGTCTGGCAGACATATCAGTGTGGATGACGGATCACCACCTCAAGCTGAACCTCGGCAAGACGGAGCTGCTCTTCCTCCCGGGGAAGGACTGCCCGTTCCATGATCTCGCCATCACGGTTGACAACTCCATTGTGTCCTCCTCCCAGAGCGCTAAGAACCTTGGCGTGATCCTGGACAACACCCTGTCGTTCTCAACCAACATCAAGGCGGTGGCCCGTTCCTGTAGGTTCATGCTCTACAACATCCGCAGAGTACGACCCTGCCTCACACAGGAAGCGGCGCAGGTCCTAATCCAGGCACTTGTCATCTCCCGTCTGGATTACTGCAACTCGCTGTTGGCTGGGCTCCCTGCCTGTGCCATTAAACCCCTACAACTCATCCAGAACGCCGCAGCCCGTCTGGTGTTCAACCTTCCCAAGTTCTCTCACGTCACCCCGCTCCTCCGCTCTCTCCACTGGCTTCCAGTTGAAGCTCGCATCCGCTACAAGACCATGGTGCTTGCCTACGGAGCTGTGAGGGGAACGGCACCTCAGTACCTCCAGGCTCTGATCAGGCCCTACACCCAAACAAGGGCACTGCGTTCATCCACCTCTGGCCTGCTCGCCTCCCTACCACTGAGGAAGTACAGTTCCCGCTCAGCCCAGTCAAAACTGTTCGCTGCTCTGGCCCCCCAATGGTGGAACAAACTCCCTCACGACGCCAGGACAGCGGAGTCAATCACCACCTTCCGGAGACACCTGAAACCCCACCTCTTTAAGGAATACCTAGGATAGGATAAAGTAATCCTTCTCACTCCCCCCCCCTTAAAAGATTTAGATGCACTATTGTAAAGTGGCCGTTCCACTGGATGTCATAAGGTGAATGCACCAATTTGTAAGTCGCTCTGGATAAGAGCGTCTGCTAAATGACTTAAATGTAAATGTAAATGTAAATAAAGCAATCTACACACAATACCCCATAATGACAAAGCAAAAACAGGTTTAGACATTTTTGCAAATGTATAAACAAAAAAAAATGTTATACCTTATTTACATAAGTATTCAGAACCTTTGCTATGAGAATCGAAATTGAGCTCAGGTACATCCCGTTTCCATTGATCATCCTTGAGATGTTTCTACAACTTGATTGGAGTCCACGTGTTGTAAATTCAATTGATTGGACATGATTTGGAAAGGCACACACCTGTCTATATAAGGTCCCACAGTTGACAATGCATGTCAGAGCAAAAACCCAAGCCATGAGGTTGAAGAAATTGTTCGTAGAGCTCAGAGACAGGATTGTGTCGAGGCACAGATCTGGGGAAGCGTACCAAAAAATGTCTGCAGCATTGAAGGTCCCCAAGAACACAGTTGCCTCCATCATTCTTAAATGGAAGAAGTTTGGAACCACCAAGACTCTTCCTGAGAAATCGGAGGAGAAGGCCCATGGTCAGGGAGGTGACCAAGAACCCGATGGTCACTCTGACAGAGCTCCAGAGATCTTCTGTGGAGATGGGAGAACCTTCCAAGAGGACAACCATCTCTGCAGCACTCTACCAATCAGGCCTTTATGTTAGAGTGGACAGACGGAAGCCACTCCTCAGTAAAAGGCTCATGACAGCCCGCTTGGAGTTTGCCAAAATACCCTTAAAAACTCTCAGACCATGATAAACAAGATTCTCTGGTCTGATGAAACCAAGATTGAACTCTTTGAGCTGAATGCCAAGCGTTACGTCTGGAGGAAACCTGGCACCAACCCTACGGTGAAGTATGGTGGTGGCAGCATCATGCTGTGGGGATGTTTTTCAGCGGCAGGGACTGGGAGACTAGTTAGAATCAAGGGAAAGATGAACAGAGCAAAGTACAGAGAGATCCTTGATGAAAACCTGCTCCAGTGCGCTCAGGACCTCAGACTGGGGCGAAGGTTCACCTTTCAACAGGACAACGACCCTAAGCACGCAGCCAAGCCAATGCAGGAGTGGCTTCGGGACAAGTTTCTAAATTTCCTTGAGTTGCCCAGCCAGAGCCTGGACATGAATCCGACCAAACATCTCTGGAGACCTGAAAATAGCTGTGCAGCAACCTGACAGCTTGAGAGGTTCTGCAGAGAAGAATGTGAAAAACTTCCCAAATACAGGTGTGCCAAACTTGTAGCGTCATACCCAAGATGACTCGACGCTGTAATCATTGCTAAAGGTGATTCAACAAAGTACTGAGTAAAGGGTCTGAATACTTATGTAAATGTGATATTTCTGTTTATTTTTCATTTTTATTAGCACACCTTTTTTTTTTTTACTGTTTTTGCAATGTCATTATTGGTTATTGTGTGTAGATTGATGAGGGGGAAAAACTATTTAATACATTTTAGAATAAGGCTGTGGCACTTGGATAAGAACCAGGTGGTATGGTCATAATAGACAAAAATAGAGTTCTTTGTCCACGCACAACAGTGGTGGGTTTGGTGTCAAAAGAAAGATGCATATGCAGAAAGGAACCTCATGCCTGCTGTAAAATATGTTGGTGGATATTTGGTGTAATGAGGCTATTTTGCATCCACTGGTCCTGGGGCTCAAATTAAAGTCAACGGCATCATGAACTCTACAAAGTACCAGGACATTTTAGCCAAAAAACCTGGTTGCCTCTGCCAGGAGGCTGAAACTTGGCCACAAGTGGATCTTCCAGTAAGACAATGACCCCAAGCACACATCAAAATCCACAAGGAAATCTACATTTTGCTATGTCTATCCCATTGAAAACCTGTGGTTTGAATTGAAGAGGGCAGTCCATAAGTGGCGACCAAGTGATATCAAGAATATGGCATGTGTTCTCCAATCATAAAACATTATAGAAAAGGGATCAGTGCCATTATCCTTACAAGGGGAGAGTGCACAATGTATTGAAAACGAGGGTGCCAATAAGTTTGAGCCCTATCTTTCTGAGCGAGAAAGATATGACTTGTTGTCGAACAAAATATCTTTCACTGAGCAATTGTATTAGTATAAAACAATATTTTAAAAATTTTGTTTGAGTGTACATGTATGCTGACTTACAGTAGTGTCAGCATACATTTTCATATGGGTGGGACGGTGGGAATTGAACACCCAACCCTGGCAATGCCACACATGCTATATACCAATAGCATGTATCAATATATACTATATAGAAAATTATTTTCCCCAATACACAACAGTACGCCAAGACATTTCAACATGACATGGCTAGATCCAGCCAAATAAACAACATATTTAGGTGATTTCATTCAGTCCCTTTTTCCCACTACAGTAGTCCTGCCACCATTAAGCCTTTCTGTTAGGACATCTGCTTGCCAGCAGAGGGTAGTGTAACACTGTTATAGTACGATCACAGCAATAACCAAGTTCTACCATACCGCAACACAACTTATTGAGTAAAGCAAATGTGTCTGAATATACAGACAACTCAACTGAACATTCTCTGCCTTGGAATCTCACACATGATCCTCAACCTGATGCGTTCAACATTACACTTGTCTGTAGGTCTACTTGATGCTTTAGATACCTGAGCAAAACAAATCAGGCGTTTTGAAAGCCGAGAAAACGTGATGACAGACATGGCATGGAACAACTCTTAATTCTCTCCATAGTATAGGCAGATAACTGTATGTGCCCCATAGGGCTCTGGTCTAGGAAATAGGGTGCCGTTTGGGACGAAGCCATTATGAAGGGGATACCCCAGACCAGACAGCCAGACCAGACACTCTTAAATAGCCTGACTCAATGGAATCTGCACTCATCACCTCCCCGCCATGCTAAATGATTCAGTTCTGACCTGGGTTCTGCTGGTGGGCTAATGAGGTGATAATCCACCTGCTTTGGCATCTATGCTTACAGAGAACAAAGCCCAACTGTGTGTTCGGTGGTTGTTACGGATACAGGTATCCTGTGTGTGTATTTCTTTTCTCGCCTTCTCCCCTCACAGGTGGCATTCATCATTCCCCAATCAGTCGCTAATCAGAAGACACCTGCTCCTTTTCTCTTACCCTATCACATTCCCTTTCCCTTGGTTTAAAAACCCTGTCTGTTGTTTTCTCTAGAGCGCAATCTCTCTGTCAATGCCATCTGTCTGTAGATCTCGTATTTGGTTTTTGCAACTACATGTCACTTTGTCCCCACCTGTGAGTATTGTTTTGGTAAGGGTGTTTTACTGTTTGTTTGATGGTGGGAAAAGGGGGCACCAAGACAAGTCGCCCATGGGCATACATTTATGTCTTTCCTTGGGTCCAGCTCAGCCCCCCCCCCCCCCCCCATTACTGTGTGTTTTCAAATAAACCATGAGTGTTTGACGGTAATTTAGTTGTCTGTGGTTATTTCGTTCTCACTCTTACTTTTTCACTACTATAATTTGCATGAGTTATGTTACGGGTCTCGTTACCATCCCCCCTAGACTGTCGGGCCAAAGGGATTCGTAACAGTGGTGATTACCATAACATAACTATTTATTGTAAGTGTGGAGAGAGTGCATGGGAGATGACTGGGGCCTGGGCTCAGTAACAGTAGGTAAGCTACTATAGAAGACCCAAGATTCAATAGTGGAGTGGTTACATAAGCCAAGCAGGTAAAGAGGCAGACTGACAGACAGACAGACAGGCAGGCAGAGAGACAGTCAGTCAGGCAGGGCAGGCAAGCAGACAGACAGAAATATAGACAGGGAGACAGGCAAGCAGGGCAGAAAGGCAGACAGGCCGAGAGACAGTCAGGCAGGCAGAGCGGTTAGGGTGTAGAAAGGCAGACAGACAGGCAGGCGGAGAGAGAGTCAAGTCGGCAATAAGAAGGCAGGTAGACAGGCAAGCAGACAGACAGGCAGACGGTGGTATGGAGCAGAGACAGCCCAAGAGAGATAGACAAGCAGAAAGGCAGGCAGGCAGACAGGGGTGTGGAGCAGAGCAGGAACTGCTGATGAGGGAAAGCAGGCGGAGGGAGGGAGTGAGGGGAGGGCCCTGTTGGCTGACGTCTCCTAAGCATCTGGATCCCATTATAGAGGGAGCCACAGGCCCTCTCTCCCGCTCCAGCGTTTCCATTCAGTAGCCTGTTATTATCTGGAGATCGCTCCAAGCACCAGACCTGACCGCTAAATTTAGCATGGGCCCTCACCCCAGAGCCAGAGAAAGGAACAGATCTAGAATGGAGAGTTTGAGGGAAAATAATAAAAGTCTGTGCCACTGGAACTCTGAGGAATTGGCATGAACTGCAACTAAGGCTGTGTCCCAAATGGTACCCCTATTCCATATACAGTGCATTCCTTTTGACCAGAGCCCTATGATCCCAGTAGTGCACTAGAGTGGATAGGGTGCCATTTGACCTTCAGAGCTAACTCTGGATTCCAGTTACTGATGTAAAGCTCACTTGTAAAGCTCACTAAAATGATCTATGTTTGCAATTCCATCCACCATGCCTTTCCTTACCCTGGTCATTTTACACTGTAATGACTGCTTCTACAGGAGAGATGTCCGAAGCCCTGCGCTGTGCAGCCAAACCTCATGTCTCTAACTGAAGCAGTGATTGGTTTAACCTAACATTACCTCTTCAGAAAATACCCTGCACATGTCTTATTGGACATAGTGAATGACCTTGCATGTCTGGCTTGGATCCTTTGTTATTTATAGGCAGGGAAGTGTCTTCTTTCACGATTGAAAGAGATTGCACATGAGAAGATGCCTCGTCTTGTCTATAGGCTTCTGTCATACATCCTTACAGTGCTCTTTCGAAAGACTCTGTAATTGTGAAGAAAGCAATTGTTTGTTGGTCATAAGATAGATGTTTGCATCCTAGTGCCAGCTCTAACGATGCCGGTGGGGGGTGTCTAGGGGGTAAAAAACAACAGTATTATGTTGTAGAAACACCAATTTGTTTCCGGTAAAATGCCACCATTGAGACCAGAGCCAAATGGATTGTCTTTCTGGGTGACGTGCTAAACGTCAATATGGAACACGCCAGTGTCACCATCAGTGTTCCCAGTGTTAGAGCAGCGAGGGAGAAAGAGAGGGTTCGCTGTGAAGACTTGTACAGGGGGAGAGAGAGAGAGAGAGAGAGAGAGGATGGGTGATGGGCCTCTACTATTGATTCACTGCTCACTGATCCTACTTTCCCAGATTAAGCGAGACTGGCTGGCTGGCTGGATGTGTGTGTGTGTGTGTGTGTTTGTGCAGAGTTGGTTAGGTTACTTTCTAAATGTAATCTGTTATGGTTACTAATTACGTATTGAGAAAACAGAAAGGTGTCATAATATATTTGTTTCTCTCGCAAACATCCTTTCTGATTTTAAAAGTAATCCATTAAGTAATCATTTCGTTTTTCAAAAGTATCTGTAATTGGCTATTTTTGTGTGAGCTGGTAACGTAACTGATTACAGTTACAGGTTTTTAGTAATCAAATTACATGTAACCGATTACATGTAATCAATTACTCCCCAACCCTGTGTGTGTGTGCGTTCATGTGTGTGTGTGTGTGTACAATAACACTGCTCAGAGTGGGAGGACATTAGCATGACAATGGACTGTGCTTGTTGCTCGGCTCCTCTGCATAACATAACTGACCTGCACTTCTGTGGAACCTGGCAACCGGGAGAGAGAGTCAAAAGATTTTTCTACGCTGCTGTCTTTTCCACATGGGACAGAGTTATCCTCAGCTTCAGTCTGACTACTGAATGAGCCTCAATTCAACCTTATCCTGCATTGTCCACAACAGCAAAAAACTATTTATTTAACCTTTATTTATTCAGGAGATCAGGAGACCTCTTTTACAATGGAGACCAGCCAGTGGGATCACTACATATTGCCACAGCACTGATGTTGCAAACGTTTGACGTAAGAGTAGGGGTTTTCCTGATGTCAAAGAGTGCACTATATAGGGAATAGGATGCCAATTCAGTGACAGCCAGTGTGTGAGATGTCACCTCCTACTGTTTTTTCTGAGTGTGGACCTTCCTACTGTTCCTGTTCATAAATGGTTACCTTTTGGTCTATTCACCACAAATACGACAATAATCTACAATTAGATGTGCGTGCAGTTTTCCTTTTTTCAGTGACATCCCTGGTCTACTGTACCTTGGAGTTGGGGACCCCGGTCTACTGTACCTTGGAGTTGAGATCCCTAATCTACTGTACCTTGGAGTTGAGGTCCCTGGTCTACTGTACCCTGGAGTTGAGGTCCCTGATCTACTGTACCTTGGAGTTGAGGTCCCTGGTCTACTGTACCTTGGAGTTGAAGATCCCGGTCTACTGTACCTTGGAGTTGAGGTCCCTGGTCTACTGTACCTTGGAGTTGAGGTCCCTGGTCTACTGTACCTTGGAGTTGAGGTCCCTGGTCTACTGTACCTTGGAGTTGAGGTCCCTGATCTACTGTACCTTGGAGTTGAGGTCCCTGGTCTACTGTACCTTGGAGTTGAGGTCCCTGGTCTACTGTACCTTGGAGTTGAGGTCCCTGTGATAGATGTTCTTGTAGTGCAGGTAGATCATTCCCCTGGTGATGTCACAGGCCAGGTCCACCTTCTCCCTCCAGCACAGAGACACATCCTTCCTGGCTAACAGCTCTTCCAGACAGCCCCCACTCACATACTGCAACAGATAAACAACCCATCAGCCCCCATTAACAAACTGAGAACAGACCAAGAGACCAATCATCCTCACTTACTAAAACAGACCTGGAAATTAGGTTTAAGTTCAAAGGAAACGGAACACTGCCACTACCTTACTCTCCAACCAACGTGCATGAATTGAGTAGCAAACTGAAGTGAAAAACCAACATGTTTTGGCTGCTGCAGGCCATATTTTCCCAGATGAAGGGGCTCACTCACACAGACACACAACCCAACCTTATATACACAACATGACCAAAAGTATGTGGACACCTGCTCGTCGAACATCTCATTCCAAAATCATGGGCATTAGTATGGAGTTGGTCCTCCATTTGCTGCTACAACAGCCACTACTCTTCTGGGAAGGCGTTCCACTAGATGTTGGAACATTGGTGCGGGGACTTGTTTCCATTCAGCCACAAGAGCATTAGTGAGGTCATGCACTGATGTTTGGCGATTAGGCCTGGCTTGCAGTTGGCATTCCAATTCATCCCAAAGGTTTTGATGGGGTTAAGGTCAGGGCTCTGTGTAGGCCAGTCAAGGTCTTCCACAACGATCTCGACAAACCATTTCTGTATGGACCTTGCCTTGTGCACAGGCATTGTCATGCTGAAACAAGAATGGGCCTTCCCCAAACTGTTGCCACAAAGATGGAGGCACAGAATCATCTAGAAAGCCATAGTATGCTAGCCCGAACCATGAAAAACAGCCCCAGACCATTATTCCTCCTCCACCAAACTTTACAGTTGGCACTATGTATTCGGGCAGGTAGTGTTCTCCTGGCATCCGCCAAACCCAAATTCGTCTGTCAGACTGCCAGATGGTGAAGAGTGATTATTCACTCCAGAGAACACGTTTCCACTGCTCCAGAGTCCAATGGTGGTGAGCTTTACGCCACTCCAGCCGACGCTTGGCATTGCACATGTTGATCTTCGGCTTGTGTGCGGCTGGTCGGCCATGGAAACCCATTTCATGAAGCTCCCGACGAACAGTTCTTGTGCTGATGTTGCTTCCAGAGGCAGTTTGGAACTCGGTATTCAGTGTTGCATCCGCCGAGGACAGACGATTTTTACGCGCTACGTGCTTCAGCACTCGGCGGTCCCGTTCTGTGAGCTTGTGTGGCCTACCACTTCGAGGCTGAACCGTTGTTGCTCCTATATGTTTCCACTTCACAATAACATCACTTATAGTTGACCAGGGCAGCTCTAGCAGGGCAGAGATTTGACAAACTAACTTTTTGGAAAGGTGTCATCATATGACAGTGCCACATTGAAAGTCACTGAGCTCTTCAGTAAGTCCATTCTACTGCCAATGTTTGTCTATGGAGATTGCATGGCCGTGTGCCCATTTCAAGGGGTGTCCATATACTTTTGCATATCAAATCAAATTTTATTTGTCACATACGCATGGTTAGCAGATGTTAATGCGAGTGTAGCGAAATGCTTGTGCTTCTAGTTCCGACGGTGCAGTAATATCTAAGTAATCTAACAAATCCCCAACAACTACCTAATACACACAAATCTAAAGGGGTGAATGAGAATATGTATATGGATGAGCGATGGTTGAGCGGTATAGGCAAGGTGCAATAGATGGTATAAAATACAGTATATACATGTGATTTGAGTAATGTAAGATATGTAAACATTATTAAAGTGGCATTATTTAGAGTGTATTGTATAAAGTGACTAGTGATCAATTTATTAAAGTGGCCAGTGATTGGGTCTCAATGTAAGCAGCAGCCTCTCTGAGTTAGTGATTGCTGTTTAGCAGTCTGATGTCGTTGAGATAGAAGCTGTTTTTCATTCTCCCGGTCCCAGATTTGATGCACCTGTACTGACCTCGCCTTCTGGATGTTAGCGGTGTGAACAGGCAGTGGCTCGGGAGGTTGTTGTCCTTGATTATCTTTTTGGCCTTCCTGTGACTTCGGGTGCTGTAGGTGTCATGGAGGGCATGCAGTTTGCCCCCGGAGAAGCGTTGTGCAGACCGCACCACCCTCTGGAGAGCCTTGCGGTCGAGGGCAGTGTAGTTGTGATACCAGGCTGTGATACAGCCCGACAGGATGCTCTCGATTGTGCATCTGTAAAAGTTTGTCAGGGTTTTGGGTGACAAGACAAACTTCTGTTGCGCCTTCTTCACCACACTGTCTGTGTGAGTGGACCATTTCAGTTTGTTTGTGATGTGTACGCCGAGGAACTTAAAACTTTCCACCTTCTCCACGGCTGTCCCTTCGATGTGGATGTCCACGATCATCTCCTTTGTTTTCTTGACATTGAATGAGAGGTTGTTTTCCTAATTGTGTGCATATGTACAGTACATGACTCAGAAATAGACATTAGTGTGTCTCCTCACTTATCTCACTAGTGTGAACATGTCATGAATCCAAGGTGGAGAAAGTAACAATCACCTCTAAAATAGGGTAGAGTTTATCTTCTTTCACACAGATCCCCAGGTACCTAGAACGAATGACAACAACAGAGTTATGATGGGGAAACATAATGAAATTCAGAATATACACTAACGTTCAAAAGTTTAGGGTCACTTACAAATGTCCTTGTTTTTGAAAGAAAAGCTAAAAAAAATTGTCCATTGAAATAACATCAAATTGATCAGACATACAGTGTAGCCATTGTTAATGTTGTAAATGACTATTGTAGCTGGAAACTGCAGATTTTTTATTGAATATCTAAATAGGCGTACAGAGGCCCATTATCAGCAACCATCACTCCTGTGTTCCAATGGCACGGTGTATTAGCTAATCCTAGTTTATCATTTTAAAAGGCTGATTGATCATTAGAAAACCCTTTTGCAATTATGTTAGCACAGCTGAAAACTGTTGTCCTGATTAAAGAAGCAATAAAACTGGCCTTCTTTAGACTAGTTGAGTATATGGAGCATCAGCATTTGTGGGTTCGATTACAGGCTCAAAATGGCCAGAAACAAATAACTTTCTTCTGAAACTTGTCAGTCTATTCTAGTTCTGAGAAGTGAAGGCTATTTCATGCGAGAAATTGCCAAGAAACTGAAGATCTCGTACAACGCTGTGTACTACCCCCTTCACAGAACAGTGCAAACTGGCTCTAACCAAAATAGAAAGATGAGTGGGAGGGGCCTCCCACACACCGGGGCGGTGCACAACTGAGCAAGAAGACAAGTACATTAGAGTGTCTAGTTTGAGAAACAGACGCCTCACAAGTCCTCAACTGACAGCTTCATTAAATAGTACCAGCAAAACACCAGTCTCAATGTCAACAGTGAAGAGGCGACTCCGGGATGCTGACCTTCAAGGCAGCATCTCTTGTGGACAGACAAAATGTCGAGAAACTTGCCTGGGCTGCCGAGATTAACAACCTAAAAACACCATCCTTCACTGAAAGGTTATTACTAATTACATGAACAAGTCAGTCTCCATTTTATTATATTGCTCTGACGTCGGAGCCTGAGAACATTGCCTTCCTCAAACACAGTGAATTTGTCCCAAATGGCACCATATGGGCCCTGGTAAAAAAAAAAGTGCACTTTGTGGGTAATAGGGTCCATTTGGGATTCAACCACCGTGTCTGAGGAAGACAATGCTTTCACATCCTTGTTTGAGTAGTGCCCACTCACAGAGGGATGGATGGCCTGTCTGTGCCAGGTACATATTGTACTGGACTCAGATACGCTTTTATCACGGCTCTCTATGCTCTGACATCAGCAGATAAACTGTGCTGTTTGATACCTGCTGATACTGTGACCTTGCAAAAAGGCTAATAAGATTGCTTGGACAAACACTATGCCTTCACACCTTATGTAACCACTTCATAGGGGTAGAATGGGCCTACGTGACTATCAAAAACCATGCCAATCATTATCATATTTCCCAGCATGCTCTATTGTAGGTTGATTTTTAGAATTGTTTGTTTCAATATGTGTGTTTTTGCATGCACATTGATTGATTGATTTATTGATATTACGCTACACAAAGATAAATAACATATTTTTTTTCTAATCCAATCTGTTGGTAGTTGGGCCTGTTACAGAGATGGTTGTTCCCTTTTTAGATGGTTTTAGGTAGTCTCATTTATCAATTTTTCCTACCTTGGCAGTCATTCTAAATATATGTTGTTGGTGATTAAAACTTTACATTTTGGGATATCCTAACTCTGCCTGTATTCCAATAGGAATAACATATCACTTTACAAGACAACATAATGTGACTTGCCCGATGTGTCCGGCAAACCAAAAGTTTCAGACCACTGTTAGGGTAAACAAAAAAATTTACTTGAAAGGCACACTGGGAAAAAGCCTTCACACCCTACAGTGTTAAAACAATACCCTCAAAAACTTTTTAGAGGTAAATACACCCTACAGTGTTAAAACAACACCCAATTTTTGCCATTTAAAAGGAACAAATGGCTTTGTCACTGTGGTGGTACCCTAAACAAGCAGATTTGTACTTTTTCCAAAGGTACGCTTTTGTGCCTGTACTACCTTGCCTGTACTACCTAAGGTACACTATTGGCACTTTTAAGGTACAAACTGCAAAGGTACAATTACGTACCTATAACTTAAGGTACTACAGTGACAAGCATTTGTGCCCCTTTAAGAACACATTTCTGAGAGTGTACAGCATAATATAAATCAAATCAAATGTCATTTAATTTGTCACATACACATGTTTAGCAGATGTTATTGCGGGTGTAGCGAAATGCTTGTGTATATAAATACAGTATAAAGATAATATAATATAATACAGTATAATACCCTATATTTTGGACTCGAATGCAGGAACAGTACGCCATGATTCTGTGGTGCACTTAATAATATCCACCTGATACTATGCCTTCACAGCTTATCTAACCACTTCAGTGGGGTAACTGAACTAATTGAACTATTATATTCCTGTGCCATTGACTGCACCACATAGTAGATAAAGCATACCCTGCATTCCAATTGTTATCAATAAGGACATGTACCAAAATGTATAAGTGATCATCGTGAGTAACTGACTAATACCTGACTATGTTGGGATGGGAGAGTTTCTGCAGTAGGCTGATCTCACGCACAATGCTATCCTGGTCCACGTCGTTCTTATATATCTTCACCACCATCACCTTACGGGTCGTACTGTGAATCACCTTAGAGAAACAGACAAGGGTTTACAGTTTAAAGGTCCAATGCAGACGTTTCTATCTCAATATCAAATCATTCTGGGCAACAATTAAGGACCTTACTGTGATTGTTATCAATTAAAATAAACAAAAAAGGCTAAGATTGCTTGGACAAACACTATGCCTTCACACCTTATGTAACCACTTCATAGGGGTAGAATGGGCCTACGTGACTATCAAAAACTATGCCAATCATTATCATGTTTCCCAGCATGCTCTATTGTAGGTTGATTTTTAGAATTGTTTGTTTCAATATGTGTGTTTTTGCATGCACATTGATTGATTGATTGATCTTACGCTACACAAAGATAAATAACATATATTTTTCAATTAAGGACCTTACTGTGATTGTTATCAATTAAAATAAACAAAAATAGCATCTCAGCCAAGAGCAATTTCACAAGCAATGATTTTGGCAGAACTGTCAGGGAGTGGTCTGAGTGGGGAAGGAAAAACAGAACATTTGCTGTTATTGGCAGAGAGGTTTGGAACTCTTTTTCTTATTGGTCTATTATTAACTAATTTACCGCATGGTGATGTCATCATGGAAGGCCAGAACTCCAACCCACCAAAGCAGGCTGAAATTTCAGGCGATCTTTTCAAATAGCTCTTACACTGAAAGAGCATTATCATAATTTCCACAATCTCACAGTACTATTCCAACCTTACAGTGTGGAAATATGTATAAAACACAGGAAATCCATTTTTTTGACTGCCCTTGGCCTTTAACCACTAAAAGACCTGCTCAAGACCTAGTCATGTAACAGTGTACAAAAAACCCCAGTTTGGTGTCTGAAAGGAGCTGTTTTTGCCGGTAAATTCATTAAGACCTCCATTAATTGACACGGCCTTCATTTTAATTCTGAACAGCCCACATGGTTTTACAGTGACCTCTGATGTATTACCTCACCATCTCACTGGCACTGCTCAATTCTATTCATATTTTAATGTGATTAAATCATCACATAACATAAAACAGATTAATGGCCAGTATTATCTCCAGCAGTGTTCTCTCTACTCAGAACATCCAGTGTTCAACTCTAGTAGACTAATAGATGAATTCTGTAATCATCCCATCTGTCTTTCTCCCCAGGCCCATTCCACTTCAAAATCTAAATGCATGCCATGTTACTCCTCCATTGGCTCTGCTTCTGTACAGAGTACAGATTGGGGAAGTTATGTTAGCTGAAACACAGTGGGGTACCATTGCTCAGGCATCCATGATGGAGTGTAAGCTAATCGTGGAATGGCAACTACTGTATGTCCCAATTAGATCCAACCCATAGGATGCTTTGTCCTAATGCATCGCAAATGACACCCATAGGGCTCTGTTCTAAAGTAGTGCACTATATAGGTAATAGCGTGCTATTTGGGATGCATACTACGTTCAGTACAGATGGCTAGGGAGGGACCAGGTACCTTGTAGACTTTGGAAAAGAAGCCGCTCCCGATGAGCTCGGCTGTGAAGTTCTCCCAGAACTCCAGCTTGCGGACGGCAGTGCGGAGCTTCTGCCAGCGGTCCACATGGTAGTATTTGTCAGAGGACTCGCCGTAGAGCGTGGGGCTGGTGGGCTCCGAGGACACGTCCACGTCACAGTCACACATCCTGGAGTGGGGAGTGATGTCTGCTATGGTACACAAACACACACGAATATGAAGATGCAAGCATGCATACACACACACACACACACACACACACACACACACACACACACACACACACACACACACACACGCATGCACACACAAACACATACACACACACACACGCATGCACACACAAACACATACACGCACACACACACACACACACACACAAATGTTAGCCACACCCCTCACCTCTGTGACAGATTACATTGAAAGAAGGGCTGTCCTTCAACAAAGAGTCTGCAAAACCCCTAATAACCCCATGCAGAAATAAAGTACAGTGGATGAAAGACAGAGCAGATTAGAACACAATTCAATCACACACTCGTTAACTAGATGGGAGGGAAAGTGCCTACCCTTCATGCCTCCCCTTCATGCCTCCCCTTTATGGAGTGAAACAAAGAGACAATAATGGTTCCTTAAAATAGAGAGTAGCAGGCCTGGTCAGTGCAGGTGAGAGACTATCCAGTGTAGCCTACTCTAGTCAAGTGACTTGTTTTCCATCTTGGCTTATCATAACAAGAAAGATGGAGAGGGGTTCTATTTATTTTAATGAGATGATATGAGTGGGACATGTAGCCCACACACAGGATGAGAGGGAGACATTTGGAAAATAAAATGTGTTCTTTTGATATATCTGTATCTTTTATTCATTTGTAACCCGTTTTTTACTCATAAGATTATGTTCCTCGATTGCATTATTGATAAATGTCAGTGTGTGATTCGATCTTGAAGGTTTTGAGGCAGTCTTTCACCAAGCCCTTATCAGACAAACACAAATTATTGGAATCGCCTGTCACAGGAAACTGTCACTGAGAAGAGAACCTCTAACAGGAAGCTTGTGCAGCAAACCAAACCACACCGTCATTGTTTTTATAGCAGTAGGATAGGCACCTATGCTGTGTGGCACAGACATGTGGTTTACAACATACATAACTGTCCACCCCTTACAACTGTAATGAATACGATGGAGAGACAGAGTGCTGGTTTCAAGCGCAGGGCACAGCAGGTGTTTATTAGCAAAGGACCACAGGAAGAGGCAGGTAGCTGGTCCAGGGACAGGCAGAAGGTCATACACAGGGATGCCAAAAAGGGAACAGTACAGGCAGGGAAAAAGGCTAATAACGTAGCCCGGGAGATCAGGCAAGGTGTTGACGACAGGAAATCTGATAGGCAAAAGTACAGGCAGGGAATAGGCAAGGTGTCGTTAGTGAGGATGGCCAAAAACTACGATACACGGGAGGACTAATGCGGAAATAAAAACAGAGCTCCGAATAGAACGTGTAACAAAACATCACAACGATGGGTTGCTAAGAACTGAACTAAATAGTGTGTGTAAATGACATACAGGTGTGTGAACAGGTGATTGGGATCTGGAGAGTGAGCTGCATTCAGGGGACCGATGCGTTTGAGACTGTGAGTTGGAAGCAGACAGTAATTTCTCTATTGAATCAAACAGAGTTTATTTTACAAGTACAATGTTCACCCACTGGACAATCACAAGCCTCTAAGCACGTCACTACATCTTACAAGGTTCTTAACTTTCGGTATTGGGGGGGAACATAGTGAAGGGCAGTGGGAGTTTGTTTTCCAGAAAAACAAACCCGGTCCTGACAATGACACCAGTGAACAGCACAGACTGACATGCTGACACAAGTGGGAATCAAAGCTAGCCCACACACACTTTTCAGCTCAACTGCACCACCCTAACCCAACTGGCTGCCAGAGAAAACGCTCACAGTGCAGCCTTACGTCTCTCACTGACAACCCATGGTAAATCATAAAGACACCCTCAATCACAGTTACTTTCACAGACACAGATGGATGCATCCAGACTCTCATCCACATCCCGTACGGCACCCTAGTCCCTATATCGTGCATTACTTTTGACCGGAGCCCTAATGTAGTGCACTATGTAGGGGGATAGGATGCCATTTAGAACACTGTTTTGCATGAATACATGTTGGTAGATTAACCAGGTCATTGTGACAGGCCTCCTTAGTGTCACGTCGGTCTAAAAGGGTCGGGAGACAGGCACGGGAATAGGGTTTTTTATTGACCCAAATTACAGCGTGCCGTGTAAAGGCACAGGGACGAAGACCAAACAAACACGTATACAAAACACAGGGTTGAAACCCAAACAAAAAAAAGCGAGGAGTACCTCGAAGAAATACACAAGTGCACAATGATACCATACGGGACGAGACCCGTAATCATCTGCACAATACAAGCGGCACGAAAGCCAAAACAACAGAGCACAGGTACTCACACGACCAACAGACATTAGAACAAAAATCGACAGCCTAATTTATACAATTACAATCAGTGGGAATGGGGACCAGGTGTGCGTAATGACACAATTCCAGAGGGATCCGTGACACTTAGCATCAGTTTGCTTGCACTTCACGTTAATTGAGAGTGAATCTCGGTGTGCAAACAACAAATCTCTGTCTCTAAATTAAATTTCATAATGTTTGGATTCAATTTGTGTTTACAAATGTGTTTTTGTTGGTTGGTCTATTTTAGCTTTATCTTACAAAGTGCTTTGTTACTGAGCCAAGAGTTGCAAAAAAGGAAGACACTTGTTAGTGGGTGCCCTAAATAGCTCCCTATTCGCTATATACTTCTTTAGATCAGGGCCTTCGTAAAGTGATCTCCTGTGGAAAGGCCTGTTATCACACGAAACGAGTTTGACCTTTGACTAAGTGCCCGACCACAGCGACCTTTATGAGAAACACCACCAGTGGGACCGCCCTACTGACGTCCCACCTACAGATAAGGAATGTGAGTTATGAGACTTTAACAGTGAGATCAGTCCACACCAGGGCGAGGCTGTTCCTCAAGGGGAACGACTCTCTTTCTGAGGAAGTTCCACAGATCTGACTGCTTTCTCAGTTCAGGGCAGAGAGACCGGGACAGTGTTTCTAGTGAATACGCTGTGTGATACATGTGGCCATAGAAAGAGAAATATAGTCAGAGGCATCTGAACGAAATACTTCAGCAAAGCCATTTCCGGACTGAGATTAAATCACGTCAACAGGTGATGTCTGAAGGGATTACACAGCCTTCACACAGACATAAGATTCACTACAGAGATTCTGATACGATCCCTGACACATTCGAGCTGCAACCTTTCACACACAAAGAAAGTGACTCTGCCACAGGAGCCCTGATGCTTCCTGTATACGTCTGCAGTTCTGTGATCAACACAGGAACAGCATGGAAGGATCATGTTGTGTGGCTCTACAGCTGATCAATAGGTCTGAAACATACAGCCCCCAGCCAGTGCACACATATCTGTGGTGCTGACTGTGCTCAGTATCAACTATAAGTCACCCCACATAGGTGGAATATGCCAAAGCCACTGTCATTTTACGTTTAAAATATATGTAGGTGCCATATATGGCGGTCTGTCTGAGACTGTCTATACGTTTGGGTTCCTGTTGAGCCTGTAGCTAATGGCCTGAGAGTCCAACTCAAGGCATAGCTCAACATGAATGAACATCTGAAATGCTTTCTAGAGAAAAACAGAGCGAGAGAGAAAGAAAAAAAAGAAGAAAAAAGAAAGAAGAGAACTGAGAAATGTATACTTTCATTGAGATTTTTTTCTTCCCAGGAATAAGGTAGGTAATTGCATCAGTGTTGCAGCTCCTCTGTATCTTACACAATGTATTTCCTCAGAAAAATCCCATCATATTTTCTTGTTATATCACTGTGTGGTCATGTGGGTGGGACCTCTAGTATCTCACATTAACCCGCTATTGGACTAGATCTCAGTACCAGCAGCCTAAAGCAAAGACCAGAGATTTGCCTGGAAATCTGAACTACCAGTCAATCACATTTATTTTAGATAGCCCCTTTTAACATCATCAGTTTTCACAAACTGACGTAGGCCTATTGACCATCCATTGACATCCACTTCCTCTGTAAACAAAAAAATACAATTTTAATTGGGTGTGGAACAATGTATGTACACTGTACACGGTGCTTACTTAGCTATAATCCCCTGAAACTCAAACTAATTCCCAGTGCCTAATCAAATGTACTAGGATTATGAAAAGAAATAATCAAATAAAAAGTTGTGATGCAGAACCGGGTTCCGTCTCAAAGGGTTCCGTCTCAAATGGCATCCTATTCACTATGTAGTGTACTACTTTTTGACTAGAGTCCATAGGGGTCTGGTCAAAAGTAGTGCACGTTATAGGGAAAAGGGTGTAATTTGGGACGCAAACAAGGAGTAAGTGGCTGCCTGAATTAGATAGGCTGCCCTATAGTGCACCCAAGTCATCAAATGAGTCCATAAGTATTCAATAATGTACTGGGATGAGGTGTTTCATTTAACCAATCAAACCACATCCAGACAGGTCAAAAAGATGGAGGCATTACTTTCTTGAATCAAAGCAAGGACCAATACTTTCTGGATCGATTGCTTACTGTACGTGTTTTGCTCACGAATTGGGAGCTCCTAATCAATAAACGCAGAGTTTCATAACACTAAGACAAAGAGAGTCTGTCTTCTACCATCATTCCATGAGGCAAGACCTTGTTAAATTCAACAAATGATGGTGAATTTAGCACAGAATCTGTTGCAAGAATAGAGCATATCAGTCATGTCAGACAGTGTCCATAAATATGTGAAGATACAGTACCCCTGGAAGATACAGTAAAACAGGGTTCTATATGAAGAAGTATCTAGACCGTAATGCCGTGCAGTACAAGCATTTGCCATTAATGACCATGTAGCGAGAGCATCAGAAAAGGGCCATGCTTCCTTTTGAATCCATTGAATTATTTGGAGGGCATTCTTAGCTCTGCCTCAAGCGTCTCTTCACCTCCATTGTTAGTCTGTAACTCTATCCATTTAGGCCTTTCTCAGGCTGTCACAGACTCTGCACTGGTTCACCGCCTCAATGGGAGGCATGGTAGCAGGTACCCAGAGTTTAATTATTAAGAAGCTGCAATTTTTCGGGCATGGACTCTACAAGGTGTCGAAAGTGTTCCACGTGGATACTGGCCCATGTTGACTCCAATGCTTCCCACAGTTGTCAAGTTGGCTGGATGTCCTTTGGGTGGTGGAACATTCTTGATATACATGGGAAACTGTTGAGCGTGAAAAACCCAGCAGCATTGCAGTTCTTGACACAAACCGGTGCGCCTGGCACCTACTACCATACCCCGTTCAGAGGCACTTACATCTTTTGTCTTGCATATTCACCCTCTGAATGGCACACATACACAATCCATGTCTCAAGTGTCCCAAGGCTTAAAAATCCTTCTTTAACCTGTCTCCCCCCTTCATCTACACTGATTGAAGTGGATTTAACAAGTGACATCAATAAGGGACCATAGCTTTCACCTGGATTCTCCCGGTCAGTCTATGTCATGGAAAGAGCAGGTGTTCTTAATGTTTTGTACTCTCAGTGCAACTTTGCTTAGATGCTATAGGATAAAAAATATATATTACAATTGAATTAAATATACAGTATAGGCAGAGAAGAAACCGTATAAAAGGCACCCTTACTTTGATAATGAAGCCTTGTTTACAAAGGATACTGATGCAGACTGTGCAGGCCCACAACACACTGTAGTTGTTGACAGTTGTGGAAACGCTGGCTTTGCTCATCATGGATCAATTGTGCACTAAATGCTTTCCGGTAGCATAATGACTTTTGAGAACAACACAGCATTGTGGGACGGGAGGGAGTAGGATGATGTACAGTATGGGAGGTCACACAAAATGTCAGCAGGACACAATGTAGCTCTGTCCCTCTCCAACTTGTGTGTCCTAAACGGCACTCTATTCCCTATATAGTGCACTACTTTTGACCAGGTCATTCATAGGGCTCTGGTCAAAAGTAGTGCACTATATTGGGAATAGAGTGCCATTTCAGACGCAGATTTGTCCTGTCTCCTACCGTGCAGTGGTCAAACAACCATCTGGATCTAGGGTTTGTTTAGGAATTGACATTTAGTGAGGTAGGAAGTATTAGGAACGTTTGGGAGGGTAAAGAACAGCCTGTTTCTTGGACAGTCTTGGACAGGAGACGCTTATAGGAAGGGACAGCATTTGCAAGTCATCTCTCAGGTGAGGGAAGAGTGGCGTGTCAGTGGGAATAAATTAAAAAACATCATAGATTGTTTTGGGTGTTTAAATACACCACCTGATATTTAATAAAAAATTCGCCATACATAAGTTAAAAACATATTGCCAGTCCCAAATGGCCCCCCAAATCCCAGTATAGTGCACAAGTAGTGTTGCCATTTGGGATGACAACAGACGTACAGAAACCTGAGGTTATCCCCATGCACCCTTTACTATGTAACATACACTGTGACATCTGTGTGTGAGCTTAACGCTAAGAAGTTAAAAGGGCAGAACCTACACGTTGTAATTCAGTCTGCCTACTTTCCCAGTAATATGGGAATCCTGGTTCAGAGGAGGACAGACTAAAAAGCTTCAACCCCTCTGATTACATCATCATAAACAACAACAAACCCAGAGAGAGGAGAGGGATTTATGCCAGCCCCTCCCTCCTCTGAGTCCCCTCTCCTGACTCCCCCGCCTCTCCATTTCTCTCTCCCTCCCCTCCCCTTGCCATCCCCTCCCCTCTGCTCCAAAGTACTGACCCCCACCACAGACAGGCTTCACGGGAACCAGACCATTTGTTTCTATGCTGGTCAGATGGCAAACAGAAACATAAAAAGGCCCTGCACATTCTCCATGGCTTCAGTGAAAAAGTAGGAAAAATGTATGCAATTACGAATTAAGTAAGTCACTCTGGATAAGAGCGTCTGCTAGATTACTAAAATGCCAAATGTTCTGTAAACATCCACTTAACAACCACAAGCAACCACTTTTAATTAAAAGAAAACGACAATTTCCAGCAAGTCTTCAGGGCACGTATTCATAAAGTGTCTCAGGGTAAGAGTGCTCTGATCAAAGATCAAGTTAGCATTTGTAATTACCGGTATAATGACTGGACAAGGGGACCTGATCCTAAATCAGCACTCCTACTCTGGTATGGCCCCAAAGGCTATTTTAGATGCTCGAGTCTCTAACATGCCAGTACATCACTCTCGTCACATTTATTCAACTGAGGCCTCATTTATAAAAATGTTCTTAGATTTATACTTGAACTTAGTCGTAAGATAATTTCCACGTCAAAGTAAGGTTTTATAAATAGCTACGTATACGTGTTTTTTTGGCGTAAGTCGTACATGAGTTAAAAATTGATCGTAAGTCCGTTTTTATAAATGAGGCCCCCGGAGTCTGTTTAGAGAATGAGTCTCTGGTCTCCAGGCGGATAGATGTATACAAGTAACAAGGTAACAGGACACGTTCCTGACTCAACACCTCTGAAAAAGGTTAGGATATGCTGAGGAAAGGAGTTTCTATATTAGGACAATGCACCCTACTCCTTATGGGCTCTGGTTAAAAGTAGTGCACTAGGGAATAGGGTTCCATTTGAGACACACATTTAGTCACACAATATGAGAGACTCAATGTCTAAGCAAGGATACAGGGTGAGAAACTGAAGCTTCGTGCACATACGCTATAATCATAAACGCTGGGAAGCAGGCAAAATATTTGATTTAACTGATAATTTAGGATAAAAAACAATTATGTCTAAAGCTTCGTTTACACCCTGTGCTAACATGTGAGTTTCGTGATCTGAGCAATATGATCCAATCACTATTTGATCACGGTTTGTCGGGTCTACACATTGCATTAAAATGTGTCTCTTCCGTCCACTGTGTCCACATTGTGACCAGATCAACTAGTGCCTCCCTGCAAATTATTTGAAATATATTATTTTGAAATAATATGAATATATTCATTTTGAGACAATTACTGATGCCATGAGTCAATGGTGCTACCTGTCAATGATTTTAGAGGCCGGTATAATGATGATTTAAATAGTCTGACCCTCCAGATCTGTTTACACTTGGTTGATATCCAGGCACAATGCATGCTGACTACCTCTGGAGCTGGTGAGGAAGATCTGATCACAATCAGATCACAATGTGTCTTTTAATCGTCTACACCTGTCTAAAAATGTGGGCACAATCAGAATGTGGACAAGATCAGGACAAAGGGTACATGTTAGCGCCAGGTATAAACAGGGCTTAAAGGGTATTATGTCTAATTATGTCTTAAAGGGAAGTATCAATCAGACTCATAGGCATATGATTAGGAGTAAAAATAGGCCTTAGGATACAAATTCAAAGCGCTACTTCTGTAAAGCTGTGAAACGTTCCTATATTATACATAGTTGTCATGGGAGAATCATAGGATATGACTGCAGGGGATTTCCATTGCAAGGGAAATTAGAAGGGCTAAGAAAAAAAGTGTAGTTTTTACAGTACTTACTCCATTGATTTAATAAGCTATTCATATGCATCTTGGGGATGGGTGAAAATGCACTGGCCGTCAGTCAGTACAATACCCAAGCCAGCCGGGCAGTAGCTATAGTCCTTATCCAGAAGCTGGGGGAAAACATACATGCAACAATGAGCACACACACAGACCCAGGACTGTTACTGTGCAGTGACAAACATTAGGCTTTTCTTTCATGCAGGCAACATTTAGAGGCAGACATAAACATGAATTCAATAGGCAACCTGTTTCATTCACTTATTTTGACATGTTTAAGTAATTAACTCTTTAAAGCTAAAGTCTAGGTATCTTATTTTTATGAAATACATCAAATATTGAAACACAATGGCATAGCACATCTCACTATTAATATCCTCACTATGATGAGGTTGTAATGTAAGGTTCCTATTTTCATTTTCATTTTCATAAATGCTAATTTATGTACCATTGATTGCATTAATATCTTTCTAAACAAGTGTATAATTTATCTTTAGGCTCCCTAATGGTATGTAAACGGTGCTTTCAGTATTCACTCCCTTTAACTTTTTCCACATGTTGTTATGTTACAAGGTAGGATTAAAATAGATTTCTTAGGTCTATTCCATTTATTTTTATCCTTAAAAACTCCCTAGTCCTTGCCGATGACAAGCATGCCCATAACATGATGCAGCCACCACCATGCTTGAAAATGTGAAGAGTGGTACCCAATGATGTGTTGTGTTGGATTTGCCGCAAATACAACACTTTGTATTCAGGAAAAAAAAGACCTTATTTTCAATTTTTTTTGCCTTATTGCAAACAGGATATTTTGGAATATTTTTATTCTGTACAGATTTCCTTCTTTTCAGTCTGTAGTTTATGTTAGTATTGTGGAGTAACTACAATGTAGTTGATCAATCCTCAGTTATCTCCGATCACAGCCATTAAACTCTGTAACTGTTTTAAATCACCATTGGCCTCATGGTGAAATCTCTGAGCAGTTTCCTTCCTCTCCGGCAACTGAGTTAGGAAGGGTGCCTGTATCTTTGTAGTGACTGGGTGTATTGATACACAATCCAAAGTTTCATTAATAACTGCACCATTTTAAGAATTTATTTAACCTTTATTTAACTAGGCAAGTCAGTTAAGAGTAAATTCTTATTTACAATGACTGCCTAGGAACAGTGGGTTAACTGCCTTGTTCAGGGGGAGAACAACAGATGTTTACCTTGTCAGCTCGGGGATTCGTTCTAGCAACCTTTCGGTTACTGGCCCAATGCGCTAACCACTAGGCTACCTGCCGCCCCCCACCATGCTCAAAGGGATATTCAATGTATGCTTTCTATTTTTAACCATCTACCAGTAGGTGCCCTTCTTTGCGAACTATTATAAAATCTCCCTGGTCTTTGTGGTTGAATATGTGCTTGAATTTACTGCTCGACAGAGCAGATAATTGTATGTGTAGGGTACAGAGATGGGGTAGTCATCTAAAAATCATGTTCTACTAAGCTAACATATGGAATTGTTTTAAAATGGTCATACCATGGATCATTTAACTATTTGATTTTGAATTTTAGGACCTTTAGATATATAAAAAAAATATTTTGGATAAATTATTGGATAAAATATTGAATTTGGCCTTTACTACTGTAGCCCATAAAAACAGGACATTTTAAGAACCTTTTACGACATTTAGATATATAAAAAAATATTCACTAATTATTGGATAAAATATTGAATTTGGTCTTTACTACTGTAGCCCATAAAAACAGATTGAATAACACATTCATAAATGGCAAAAAAATACAGTCCCAAAAAATGTATAATGAGGAATAAGGTTTTGCAGTGTCTGTCCTACATCTATGAGATATATGAAAGCTCAGGAAATATTTTTTGGGTGACACATATTTAACCCCTTATTTTGTTGGCACAAAACTACCTCCATATTCCCATTCATTTGGAAATATGAGTCCCGTGACATTTGTAAAGGTCATAGAGCAAAACGGAGTACACCATCGTGTTCGCGAGAGTCTCATCTTTCCATAGAGTGGCCAAACTGTTCGGATGCTACAGACGTTTTCGTGAGAAGACCAATTTCTGAGATGTCTCCTGGTCTGACAAACAGTTCTGTAGCTCTGCCACTTTCCACCGCAGATGTGGAATGGTGACATGGGCAGATGCGGTGGATTGAGGCGCAGGCCATGCAAATTTATAGATTTTGATGGGGACTTTTAATATTATGTTCATTATATTGACGCACAGGACCGTCTATAGACTCTTAATTAACCACTATTATTGTAAACCGAGTGACTGCATGCAACCTATTATGTGACTTGTTAAGCACACCCCTGAACTTATTTAGCCTTGCCATAACAAAATGTTTGAATAGTTATTGACTGAATACATTTCAGCTTTTCTAAAAACATAATTCCACTTTCACATTATGGGGTATTGTGTGTAGATCAGTGACACAAAATCTCAATTGAATCCATTTTAAATTCAGGCTTTAACACAACAAAATGTGGAGTGTATAGATCTAACTTCATTAGCTTATATACTGTATATATATATAACCTTTTCTAAATTACAAAATACTAGATACATTTACCTTAAAATCGTTTTGTTGGAGTGACTTCAAAAATGTAGATGAGAACGATGACATTTTTAGTTGAGAAAGAGTTGTGGCAGTCAGGGGAAAGTGTTAGGAAGGATTGGTGACATAAGGTGGGTTTCTGTGAGAATTACAGGGGGGTTACCCAGAGGGCTAGTTGCCCCAAACTACCCTATCTAATAAAATATTAAAATTAAAAGCAGGATTACAAAAGCAAAGTACAGTAGGCTGGCTATATGACAAATCTTTTAAATATGAGATTAGATTTTTGAATAGGAGCCAGCCATTTGCCCAGTCATCATCGAGGTTATTTTCTATGCCTTAGTGGTATGCAGCCTAATCTTCCAAGTATTCAATCAATCAATGATATGTTGTTTTTAGAAAAAGAAGGGCAACTTTAGGCTACAACTCCAACCTTTGATACATCTATTTACGACATACACATACTTGATCGGTATAAATTCTAGCCTACTTACATGGTTATAACAGTCCACTTCGTTTATAAAGGCAAGTAATGTGCACTCCCAGAAATGTCTTGATTCTATTCTACACAGGATATACTATATTGGGCACCGAATTCTGGGCGCGCTTCACTGTTTCCGTGTAGGGTGTGCGGCTCTTCAGTCTCCAACCAACGCACTCGCGTCATGCAAGGTTCACAGTCTGAAAGCGGTATGGCGACGGGGGGTGAAACAAACTCGATGAAATACATGTTTGATGGTTTGTCTTAGGAACCAACTTCCATTACGTCGGTTGATATGGCTCAACTCAGTCTCCACCCACGCTGCAATAAGAAGCGTGAAACTACATTATGAAATCAGTTACAATAGAAGATAATGTTGTTGTTGTTTTTTTACTTCTGTGGCCAATTCAGATTTAGGAAATGTATGTCTTTCCTGTGCAGCCTTTCCTATCCACTTCTCAGTAGTTGGTATTCAGACTTATAGTAGGCTACTTTATGCAGCTACATATTGGGCTTTGCAGCGTGATTCCCTTTTGCGCGCTGAATACATTTTGTTCAACCACTGAAAACCCACCCACTTGCTAGCCAACACATTTTCACATGGAGTTTTCATTCAATAGTGTTTTCAGAACATTTACTGTATCTAAATCTATCCGTTTAAATTTGGTGTATCATTAATTAGAATTTTCTTGACGCACTAAATTACACTATATATACAAAAGTATGTGGACACCCCTTCAAATGAGAGAATTTGGCTATTTCAACCAGACCCGTTGCTGACAGGTGTATAAAATCGAGCACACAGCCATGCAATCTTCATAGACAAACATTGGCAGTAGACTGGCTTTACTGAAGAGCTCAGTAACTTTCTGTCAAATTTCTGTCATGCTAGAGTTGCCCCAGTCAACTGTAAGTGCTGTTAATGTGAAGTGGAAACATCTAGGAAGCGATGTTAGCACAATAACTGTTTGGTGGGAGCTTCATGAAACGCGTTTCCATGGCCGAGCAGCCGCACACAAGCCTTAGGTCACCATGTGCAATGCCAAGCGTCGGGTAGAGTAGTGTAAAGCTCGGCACCATTGGACTCTGGAGCAGTGTAAGTGAGTTCTCTGGAGTGATGAATCACGCTTCACCATCTGGCAGTCCGACGGACGAATCTGGGATTGGCAGATGCCAGGAGAACACTACTTGCCCGAATGCATAGTGCCAACTGTAAAGTTCGGTGGAGGAGGAATAATGGTCTGGGACTGTTTTTCATGGTTCGGGCTAGGCCCCTTATTTCTAGTAAAGGGAAAACTTAACACTACACCATACAGTGACATTCTAGATGATTCTGTGCTTCCAACTTTGTGACAACAGTTTGGGGAAGGCCCATTCCTGTTTCAGCATGACAATGCCCCCGTGTACAAAGCGAGGTCCATACATAAATGGTTTGTCGAGATCGGTGTGGAAGAACTTGACTGGTCTGCACAGAGCCCTGACCTCAACCCCATCGAAAACCTTTGGGATGATTTGGAATGCTGACTGCCAGCCAGGCCTAATCGCCCACCATTAGTACCCGACCTCACTAATGCTCTTGTGGCTGAATGGAAGCAAGTCCCCGCAGCAATGTTCCAGCATCTAGTGGAAAGCCTTCCCAGAAGAGGGGAGGCTGTTATAGCAGTAAAAGGAGGACCAACTCCATATTAACGCCCATGATTTTGGAATGAGATGTTCGACAAGCAGGTGTCCACATACTTTTGGTCATGTTGTGTATGGAACGGTTCAGAATATTAGGGATCAATGAACGAAGGCCATGTGAATACATGCATATTCATCTCCTTTCAGCACCAATATATAGATAAAAAAAATACTCTGATCTTGTATATTATTTAGGGTTAGGAAAGTGTTTAGGTAAAGTTTTCAAACAGGTTTGGAAAGCCTTTAAGCACAAAATTAGGGGTAGACTGTGACCAAAAATCGGCCTTGGCATTTCTAACCCACCGGCAAAAAAATATTCCTTGTGGCCCCCATTATTAGCCAGATAATGATAATTTTGCGCAATATAAACAAGTTAGATAGGCCCACTAGGCTAAAAATGGACCAGCCCTTGCACAAAATATATTGGTGAATCAAAAATACAGTGGTTTCATTTATCCCGAAAGTTGCCATATTCAATTGTTCCATCCAAGACATATTGGAAGGGGAGAAAAGTGTACAATAAGGGTTGAATAGTAGTCCTATAACTCTACACTGATAACCTTCACTTATCATGAAACTGTGATGTGTGTGTCAGGGTCTAGGTTTAAACTGCTATGTCTGGCCTGCGTTCCATAATGATTCAAATAGGCTACATTAATGCACAACTTGTAATACGTCAGCCTAATATGATCCACTATTGCTTGCGATCCTCAGGAACAACCACATGAACGTGACAGAGGAAAGTAAGGTAACCTAACGATGTAATGGAATGATGCAAAATGTAAGAAGACGAACAAATAAAGTTAGTGACAATTATAAATGTACGTGAGTATAACTGAGCGTGGCTACCGATAGTGGCTAATATTTAACAATACAAATTGTAAAAGAAATACAGTGAAAAGTCTGGGCATATAATTAAAACCTTCTAGAAATCATCAACTCCGTTGGTTTCCCGGTATACCACCTTCATGGCTTCAGAAGCCTATAGCTTGGGTCTCCAAATTTTATCCCAAATTATAAGGCCAGCATTTCATAAACTTCACTGTGGAAAAGTGTTGATATGCTTCAGTTTGCTACCATATGACTGGTTTCACATTTGTCTCCAGCGATCAAAAGGTAAAATATATATAAAATAATTGTAATTGATATATACAATCCCCTAATCCGTTTAACTCATTTACCTAGCTCTTATCAATTTGTAAATTATAGTGCATGGAGAATGATGTTATTTCGTAAATGGTTTGTATTTTAGCCCCCTTTTCTCCCCAATTTTTCGATCTTGGCTCATCGCTGCAACTCCCCAAATGGCTCGAGAGGCGAAGATGGAGTCATGCGTCCTCTGAAACATGATCCGCCTAACGCCCAGAAGCCAGCCGCACCAACGTGTCAGAGGAAACACCGTTCATCTGGCATCCGGGGTCAGCCGGCAGGCACTCGGCCCACCACACGGAGTCGCTAGAGCACAATGAGCCAAGTAAAACCCCACCGGCCAAACCCTCCCCTAACCCGGACGACCCTGGGCCAATTGTGCACCGTCCTATGGGACTTCCAACCACGGCCGGTTGTGGCACATCCCGGAAAATGAACCCGGGACTGTAGTAACACCTCTAACACTACTACATGCAATGCAGTGCCTTAGACCGCTGCGCCACTCAGGAGCCCAAATGGTGTTATTTCTATTGGAAAAAATCTAGTATAATATACTTTTATGTTGTTCCACTTGGAAGTGACAGGTTGCTCGACCTTATTCAACGTTTCATCGCGTTAAGGTGCTGGATTTATGAGGGAATTAAATCAAGGTCAGAATACGGTGTATCTGTAGACACACCTCCACCACGCCTTCATTTATTTGATATCCACTGCCAACGAATAGCGGGTGAATAGCATGCTATTCTCATGCTTAAGTTCAAGGTCAGAATACGCATAGAGAGAAAAGTTCATAAAAGTGAATTACGTACCATTTACACGTGCTTAGCCCGCGTCAGAATCCCCCCCATAACACAATATAACAATCTGTAAAATGATGCAGTATTGAAGACATAGACATTATTCTAGCTAAGTCTTTAATATATAATAATTTTACAGTGTTGACATAGACAGTCACTGTAACTAAACTCACAAACATTATATGAACCAGCCATATTTCTAGGAACATTGTGATGTCAAACAGAGTTTGCTTGAAGATAACATTGGAGCCAGTAAAGAGGCACAAGGTTGTTTACAGGCTTGAGTGCACCAAAGTGTGGGAACCAAATAAATACAAAAGAGGTAAAGTAGCATAACAAAGAAAGGCTGGAACTTGTTGTTTGTCACTGTCTTATGGTGCTATGGTTAGTGTGACTGGTCCTACAACCATCTGCTGCAGGCTGGCGGAGAGAAGCGGACTGCCGACTCTAATGTTCATGAATCATCCGCCTATTTTAGATCCCGCTCACTAACACATCTCTCTTCTGCTGCAGGGAGATTCTATCATTATATCATAGCTTTACCATCCATCCACCCTGTGATTACACAGCATCTGAGGACATCTTCATTCCTCTGTTAACTTGACTATTTTCCCAAAGCAATTATGTAACAGTCACCGCCAACAAGCACTTCGTTATGATGATATGGATTACTATACTATAACATCAAATAACTAAATAAAGACATAAATATATACATTTTCCTCAGTTAAATTACATTGCATTAAAGATAGTTAGGTGAATTTGGAGTATGGCCTACTTGTTCAATGACACTATTCAGTGCAGAGGATAAAAATGCATTGTAGATAATGTGGAATACATTTTCTGAGGTAGTAGTTGGACAGATTCAATATGTTCTATGATCAGAAGGCACTTCAATAGACATGATTAAATAACATATGTGACTTGTAATGATACTCTGGCCATGACACCACACGCCATTGCATTGTGACGCTGATCTGTTCTCTTCCACGTCATTATAATAGGATAGTGGGTGAACTATGCCACCAGCTGTTTATCAAGTGTAACTGCGAATCTTTGCTTACGTTTGGAATGATTACATCTAATTTTATTTCAACTGCTTTAGTATTAAAGGTCGATAATAAACCTTTCACCTAATTTTAGCTTATAATTTTGCCAACAAACACCAGTCAAGTTCAAGATATTGTGTATGACATCAAAGAACATTGCCTCCACTAGTTGTAATATCAGAGAAAACCAGTGGTGTAAAGTACTTAAGTAAAAATACTTCTAAGTACTACTTAAGTAGTTTTTTGGGGTATCTTTTCTATTTATTTTTTTTACAACTTTTACTTCACTACATTCCTAAAGAAAATAATGTACTTTTTACTTCCTGAATTTTCCCTGATACCCAAAAGTACTCGTTACATTTTGAATGCTTAGCAGGACAGGAACATGGTTCAATTCCCGCACTTATCAAGATAACAAGCGGTCATCCCTACTGCCTCTGATCTGGCCGACTCACTAAACACAAATGCAAAATTTGTAAACTATATCTGAGTGTTGGAGTGTGCCCCTGGCTATCTGTAAATTTGAAAAACAAAAAAATGGAGCCGTCTGCTTTGCTTAATATAAGGAATTTGCAAAATATTTATACTTTTACTTTGAATACTTAAGTATATTTAGAACCAAATAGTTTTAGACTTTTACTCAAGGAGCACAATTGGGTACTTTTTCCACCACTGGAGAAAACAAAGAAACATACACATTCATTTGAGGGCTAGTTATTCCTTTCAGTGCATAAGAAAGACTGGATTGAGACATCAGCAGGTGAGATGGCTTTTCTGAAAGTCACCCCAAATGTCCAGCAGCTCATGTGGTTTAAATCCAGTGACAATGACCCGCGTGGCATACGTACACGTCTCATAATTCAACCGTTTGATCTCAAACAAGTTCCTGGGAGGAAGCAGCGTTTGAGAGTACACAGGCCGGACCCCTAGTATCCTGAGACACAACCCCACATAGACATCCTCCAGAGGAATGGGTCTCACAAACCTGGATGCCCATGAGATCCTGTTGGCCAGGTCAATAGAGAAGACATACCCTGCTCCAGAGACATATGGGGGGAACGTGTCTTCAGGGTAAATGTCCTCAGACAGATGCCACTTACTCTTCCTATCCCTACGAGGCCTGCCGTCACTGATGACTGAGCCTGTGATGTACTTATGCCTGAGAGGGCCACCTTCAACTAACAGCTTATTGACCAGGTAGAACACGTTGACGAAAACGTCTGTGTCCACCTTCATCGCATAAGAGGCACCCTGACAGTGGGTGGCGAGCCAGTCCATGATCATCATGGACTTGATGGTCAGGTTGTGGTAGCTGTCCAGGAAGTCCATTTGGATGATGTCAGCGTGTTCTTTGCTCTCCTTCTCCAGGTCCTGTTGAATGTGGGAGCTTTGTCCCTCCTTGGGCAGGCCCACATAGAACAGAGTGAGGATATCCACATTAGAGATGAGGCCTGGTCTGCCCCATGTCTTTCTGATAGTATCCCTGGACAACCCATCAACGGGTGCCACTGGAACCATTAGCACCAGAAATGGGCTTCTTTCCTTACACACAGATACATGGTTGAGAACGTATTTGTAGGTCTCTGGGGAAATCACCTTGTAAAGTTCCCGAGACAGAGGACTTGGTGTTGATAAATCCGTCTTTGGCTGAGCTTTTTTGTTCAGTAAGATATTAACAACAAATGTGAGTACACCTGCAATGATAAAGAACTTCACTAACCTCCAGTAAGACGTTTTAAGCATTGTAAAGTAATCATATACAATCGGTATCTCGAGTGTATTTTATTTTAATTCCTAAACATATTAATTCCTAGGTTACTGTTTCTGTATTCCCGAAGCACCAAAAGAAAAGCATTCACGGTGGCGACAACATCAAGCTTGCATCATTTCCTTGCTACGATTTCATGTTGCCACTCCCAGGCCAAAGAGCAACCAGGAAAATAGTTTCCGTCTGAGTCAGAGCTCCTTAAACGCTCTGACTACTAAACAGCATACGGGTCATACTGGAATGCCCGGTGGTGGTGATACTAACGTTTTTTCAGCACTGGTGGTTTGTTTACATAGTAGGTTACGATAATTAATGTAGCAGATTAGGTTAATAAGTTTACGGTTAGGAAACGGGTTAGTTACAACGCTACAGCTGTCAACAACTGTTATCCCCGAAGTGACAACTAGATGGCGCTATACTGGTAGCCAACACCGTACAAACTATCAGTCTCCGCAAACCATCAGTATCATAACAGCGGTGCTTTGTTGCGCTAGTGCCCCCTTCACGTGGCATTGATCAATACATGTGATCGATAGGCCTACACCCTACCATAAAAATATAATCTCATTATAATTATGAGGCGTGCATTCTTAGTGCTATAAATATCCTCTAAAATAGGCTATATAGAGACTCTATGGCTCCTTCACGTGAGTGCGTCGAAGAGCTAATGACGAGCCAACTCCAAATATCAAAGGTAAAAACACATTTATTGCGGTAACTGATCGGCGTCTTAAATTAGTTAAAATGTTTTGCTTTAGACAAGATTGAAGACTCGTCATTTTTAAACAAACTTTGTTTTATTGTAATACGTGTTACAGAGAAACACCTGTTGTTCACCCAGTTATAAACCCAAAAAAATGTTAAACCACAGAAGCACAGAAACGTTTCATTTACACAGGTATTCAAGGGACGGGGGTCAGTGGTTTCGTCTCCGGGCATGGGGAGGGGGGAGGGGGGAGAACAAAACAGAATAAGAACAACTTCTCCTTAGTTAATGTTGGTGTGCCCAAATATATGTTTCTCAGCAAGGTGAACACTGTGACATTACAATGTCAATTGGAATTGGCCATTAAACTATTTTCAGCATCAATATATTTTGTATTTCAATACAATATTCCCCTCTGACTCTCTTGTTGCATACATATATGTATCCACATATGTATTTCACATTTTGCAAAAATGTAACAATCACCCACCATTTCATTATATATTGAATAATAGGTCCTGCCTTGGATTTATAAAGGAAATAAAACAAATCAAACACATTGACTTTTTCTCTGGATCCTGTAGCTAATGCATGATAGCTGGAGGAACAAATAGTACTAGCTCAGGTAAATGTGTAAGAAACAATTGCACAGCACTTGCATGACCCACACAACCAATGGAAACACGTCATGTCATCCACATATGTCTGTGCGGTGATGCAGCAGATGATCTATATTCAGAATGTCATTTATTTTGCCCATATCATTTCAGATGACAGTTTGCAGGTTGAGGTGAAAAGGGGATTTCGGGAGAGGGAGAGAGGGAAAGAACAAGTGACAAAGGACGAGTCACACATAGACTAATGAATGACAAGATAGGACTTTCTCTGTGAGCTTTCTATGTGATCTCGCTCCATTTGACATAGACATTTGACATTTGAACGAGTCGTGCGGTTTACGAAGAAAATCCTTTTTGATCAATAATCTCACTTCAATCCAGGAGATCAATAACATCACTACAATCCGGATGATGGAATTGAATGTACACACTGTACAGTATGTGCTTTTGTTGGGTGTTGTGTTATTCAAAGAATATAATTTCTATAATCCAGTTTAGAGGTTACCAGTATTATTGAAGAGGCCCTGACACTAAAACAAGACCACATGTATGTAGACAGCCATGCCCTCTCTGCAAACACCCTAATGAACAAGCTACTGTGGCTGGAGGAGATGGACACACTGTAGAGGCAGAAAACATCAGTATTCTACATGTTAATGTGCCATGCCATACCAGACTCAAATGCACCCCTCCGCTTAGTGCTGTAACATTGTGAGAGTGAGAAGAAAGAAAGAAATGCTTTATACTCGGGTTTCATAGATTAAGCTCTCTTTGGTGCATGTTTAATCAGCGTGGGCTTGGTTGGTGGAGTTCGATTTTTTTTTCACATCAATTTGGCTTTGACAGTATTTATACTGCACACAACCATTTTGTATCAGGTGGGGTTGGATAGTGGAATTTGTAGTGAATTTGACTGAATCTGTGCTTATTTCTGTGAGTGAGCAGGAGGAGGGGTGTCATTTGAGGTGGCTGGGCTCTTGGCAGTGGCTTTGGTAGCTGCAGGGAGATGTGGGTTGCGCCCCAAATGGCACCCTATTCCCTATGTAGTGCACT